>NW_024061465.1:0-125921 GCF_016432855.1 Salvelinus namaycush
AGAGAGTGAAGTGAGGAGTTTCCTTCAGTCTGCCCTACATCTCACAGCTGAGGTGAGTCTGAACATGTGTGGTGGTTAGTGATTATGTGATGCTAGTGGTTATTATCTTGTAGAAACATTTGACATTTAAAACTACACATGTTGGTGAATCTGGTAACACTTATCAGCCCATCTCCTGACGTAACAAATGTTGCATCACTAAATGTCACACATAGATAATGTGAACGTCTCTATAAAAAATACTTTAACATATAACCAAAGCACATTATGTAAATGTATAACTACTTCCTATATATAGTTATTACTGGTTTCATGTGTTCATCCATGTCTGAATCAGCTGTTACTGTCCTTGTTGCAGTTTCTATCCACAGAGGTCTGATCCCTCAAAGCAGATCAAGTTCCTGGTGGATCTCCTGTCTCAAGCAGCAGAGTGGGAGGAGCAGACAGGAGAGAAGACACTGAAGCTGGTATCATCAGTGTGTACTTACAGCACCTTTCCTTTTCTCAATGGATACAATTCTAAACAGAGTGATTTCCTGCTGGATCTGTACTCACATGTGAAGGACTATGAGACTCAAACAGGCAGGAGTGTCCTTCCAGCATTACAGACAGTTTACCAGTCAGCTCCTGCAGTCTGGTCCATAGACCTCTCAGAGAGAAAGGCCTCCCTCCTCCTAGAAATGCTGAAACTCCAACCAGAGAAGAAACCAGTAGAGCTGAAGGGCTGGTCAGATGAAGAGAGTGAAGTGAGGAGTTTCCTTCAGTGTCTGCCCTACATCTCACAGCTGAGGTGAGTCTGAACATGTGTGGTGGTTAGTGATCATGTGATGCTAGTGGTTATTATCTTGTAGAAACATTTGACATATAAAACTTCAAGTGTTGGTAAATCTTGTAGCGGTATTGTTAGAGAGGGGTAAGGTAAAGATTTTGTTGGGGCACCAGGCAGGTAATAACCCTGCAGAAAGGAAAAGAGTAGGATAGAGAGAGACCCACTACCCACACACACATCAGCAGAAGAGACTGTCTAGAGTGTAGCCTGTTAGCCAGATAGCCAGTGGAGAGAAAGATAAGACACACCATATAAAACACCCATCACAGCACAGGGGTAACCCCACCAATAATACCTCATACAATAATGATGGCAGAGCAATTTAACGGCAACTTCATAGAAACAATTTACAAGAAAGAACCCAGTCATCAACATGAGAGGATTTGCAGTAATCTGTATTACCTCCCAGTGGAGGAGTGCAGAGGGTATGAATGGTGGGGGGTCATAGACAAACAAAGGCCTTAAATGTCCACAATCTTCTGGGCCACATGTCATTAGTACCACATCAATACAGTTCAAATAACAAGACACAATAAACTGGCAAGAAACCTCCCTTTAACTAAAATGTCAACCCAAATACGTCTGACAGGACAATAATAGTCCACCGATGCTGAACCTCAAAGGGAAGAGCATTGAAAACAATAATAAAGTCTGCTGCAGTGTAAAGCACTGGAGAGATACGGGGAGAGAGAGAGAGAGGAGAGAGGAGAGATAGAGAGGAGAGGAAGAGAGAGAGAGAGAGGGAAGAGAAAAGTGAAAGAGCGATAGGGAAGAGACAGAGGGAAGAGACAGAGGGAAGAGAGAGAGTGAGTGGGAAGAGAAAGAGAGAGAGGGGAGAGAAAGAGAGAGAGAAGAAAGAGGGAATAGAGAGAGTAAGAGTGGAGAGAGGGAAGATAAACCAGAGTTGTTTAGCATCACCACTATCAATCTTCCCCCCAGAGTCTCCTTTCTGACTGCTGATACAAAGTGGCAGCACACGGTGAAGGCTCCGTATAAATCTACACATTTTGGTGAATCTGGGAACATTTATCAGCCCATTTCCTGGCATAACTAATGTTACATTACTAAATGTCACAGATAAATCATGTGAATGTCTCTAAAATTAAATACTTTAACATATAACCAAATCACATTATGTAAATGTATAACTACTTCATATATTTTAACTATGACTGGTTTCATGTGTTCATCCATGTCTGAATCAGCTGTTACTGTCCTTGTTGCAGTTTCTGTCCACGGAGGTCTGATCCCTCAAAGCGATCAAGTTCCTGGTGGATCTCCTGTCTCAAGCAGCAGAGTGGGAGGAGCAGACAGGAGAGAAGACACTGAAGCTGGTATCATCAGTGTGGACTTACAGCACCTTTCCTTTTCCCAATGGAGACACTTCTAAACAGAGTGATTTCCTGCTGGATCTGTACTCACATTTGAAGGACTATGAGACTCGAACAGGCAGGAGTGTCCTTCCAGCATTACAGCCAGTTTACCAGTCAGCCAGTCCTGCAGTCTGGTCCATCGGCCTCTCAGAGAGAAAGGCCTCCCTCCCTCCTAGAGGTGCTGAAACTCCAAACAGAGAAGAAACCAGTACAGCTGAAGGGCTGGTCAGATGAAGAGAGTGAAGTGAGGAGTTTCCTTCAGTGTCTGCCCTATATCTCACAGCTGAGGTGAGTCTGAACATGTGTGATGCTAGTGATTACTGTCTTGTTGTCACGTTCGTCGTAACATTTAAGAGAGGAGGACCAAGGCACAGCGTGAAATGAATACATATTAATAAACGAAGACGAAGAACACTTGACAAACTATGCAAAACAACGTGAAGCTATATAACAAATAGTGCTGACACTAAACACTACACATAGACAATCACCCACGAACTACCTAATGAATATGGCTGCCTAAATATGGTTCCCAATCAGAGACAATGATAGACAGCTGTCTCTAATTGAGAACCAATCTAGGCAACCATAGACATACATACACCTAGACTGAACACTGCCCCGTAAACATACAAAAAACCCTAGACAATACAAAACACATACATCCCCCATGTCACACCCTGACCTAACTAAAATAATAAAGAAAACAAAGATAACTAAGGCCAGGGTGTGACACTTGTAGAAACATGGTAACATTTATATTCAGATTTTCTGACATAACAGATGTTGACATACCAAATGTTACCCAGATATTGTGAAAGTGTTTGAGGTTAAAGACTTATACAAAACAAAAGCATATAATGTAAATGTATAACTGCTTCATACAGTCAGGTCCATAAATATTTAGACGTTGACCAAGTTAGTATTATTTTAGCTGTCTACCATATTGGAGTTGAGGGACCAAAAGGGACCAAAAGTAATTGGACAATTGGCTGCTCAGCTGTTCCTTGGCCAGGTGTTTGTTATTCCCTCATTAGTTAATTTACAAGGAAGCAGATAAAAGGTCTGGAGTTGATTTCAAGTGTGGCATTTGCATTTGTGTTGCTGTTAACCCTCAATATGAAGTCCAGAGAGCTGTCACTGCCAGTGAAGCAAGCCATCATTAGGCTGAAAAATCAAAACCAACCAGTAAATCAGAGAGCTAACAAAAGCATTAGGTGTGGCCAAATCAACTATTTGGTACATTCTTAAAAATAAATAACACACCGGTGAGCTCAGGAACATCAGGAACACCAAAAGGCCTAGAAGACCACGGAAAACAACTGTGGTGGATGACAGAAGAATTCCTTCCCTGGTGAAGAAAACCCTTTTTCACAACAGTAGGCCAGATCAAGAACACCCTCCAGGGGGTAGGCATATCTATGTCAAAGTCAACAATCAAGAGAAGACTTCACCAGAGTAAATACAGAGGGTTTACCACAAGATGTAAACCATTGGTAAGCCTCAAAACAGGAAGACCAGATTAGAGTTTGCCAAAAAAACAGTTCTGGAACAACATCCTGTGGACAGATGAGACAAAGATCAACTTGTACCAGAATGATGGGAAGAGAAGAGTATGGAGAAAGGAAGGAACTGCTGCTCATGATCCGAAGCACCTCATCTGTGAAGCATGGTGGAGGTAGTATATGGCTACCAATGGAACTGGTATTTATTGGGCTATGTTATCTGCTCAGATTCAGCCAAATGCTTCAAAACTCATTGGACGGCGCTTCACAGCGCAGACAATGACCCGAAGCATACTGCCAAAGCAACCCAATACTTTTTAAAGGCAAAGAAGTGGAATGTTCTGCAATGGCCAAGTTAATCACCTGACCTGAATCCAATTGAGCATCTGTTTTACTTGCTGAAGGCAAAACTGACGGCAAAACGCACCAAGAACAAGCAAGAACTGAAGACAGCTGCAGTAAAGGCCTGGCAGAGCATCACCAGGGATGAAACCCAGCATCTGGTGATGTCTATTGGTTACAGACTTTAAAAGTCCTTCTGCTCAGGATTCACAAACCTGTCACCTATTTTTGTTCTTAAAAACATGACAATACATTTGAATGCTTTTACTGTGAATTTAGTTTCCCATCTATTCATAATACATGATTTCCTTGCTTTACTTGGTCCACTTGAATGAGTCTGGTTGCTGAGAAAGTGGGAACGAACCTCTTCTCCACAGTTTTAACCACCAAACTCCACTTCTCTCCCACCTAAGCTCCCTTCAAGTTTAACCAACTGTTACAACTCACAATTTAATTTAGGATTATGTTAGTTTGTCCAATTACTCTTGATCCCCTAAAATTGCGGGGCCTATGTATAAAATAGGTAGGTATGAAAATGGTTGTAATTCCTACATGGTTCATACAATAATTTTGACAAAACCCTCAAATTAAAGATGAAAGTCTACACTTGAAAGCACATCTAGATTTGCTTCCTTTCCGATCCATTGTGGCAGAGACAGAATGATGCACATTCTGTCAGTGTCCAAATGCTTATGGACCTAACGGTGTACAGGTGTACAGGGATGTAAACTGGTGAGGCCCAAAAAGGTGACACTTTTTGTTGCACTGAAACATGTAATAAATCCCTGCTAGGGGGAAATGCAGGTTTTAACTAATTAAGTAACACAGAACATGATCTACACGATCAGTCTCTGTGTGTCCAATATAAAGTGGTTCAATCAAACTCACAGCTAAAAAATTTAAAGAAAGCAATCCAATGTTATTTGTTGCCTAGATTTTATTGCAAATGACACTCAAGTCTTGAGAAAAAAACTATCACTAATATTGCAGTTACCATGACAGCCTTTATAATAGAACGCTTGTTACCATGACAGCCTTTATAATAGAACGCTTGTTACCATGACAGCCTTTATAATAGAACGCTTGTTACCCTGACAGCCTTTATAATAGAACGCTTGTTACCATGACAGCCGTGTTACCATGGCAGCATTTATAATAGAACGCTTGTTACCTTGACAGCCTTTATAATAGAACACGTGTTACCATGACAGCCTTTATAATAGATTGCTTGTTACCATGACAGCCTTTATAATAGACTGCTTGTTACCATGACAGCCTTCTTACCATGACAGCCTTTATAATAGAACGCTTGTTACCTTGACAGCCTTTATAATAGAACACTTGTTGCCATGACAGTGTTTATAATAGAACGCTTGTTACCATGACAGCCTTTATAAAAGAATGCTTGTTACCATGACAGCCTTCTTACCATGACAGCCTTTATAATATAACGCATGTTACCACACACATATATATATTGCACTTGTGGAAAAAATACATCTTAAAGTAGAATATAATGAAACAAACAGGCATTCTATTTTTGCTCTATTATCGTGGCCACTATAGTAGACATCGATCAGGTGCACAAGGCTACATGTCTGCAAAAATAATGTTCACTGAGTAAAAAATGTAATAATCCCCCCTCACTCACAAGTGTAACTGTCAAGTTCAACACTACAAAAGCTATACTGCATATTATTACATTGTACACTTTCTACCTGTGGACATCTGTTCTACAATGTGCCAGCAGAGCAGGATACCCTTTGTTGGCATAATTGATCTCTTTCAAGCAGAGAACTCATCTGGCATATACCCCTTTTAATCCACTGTATTGAAAGAGGGAAAGTGGGTGGTGTTCCTTTCACCTCTATAGTGGCATCCAGCTCCAGCTACACTTGATCCCTGAACCCACTTGTTTAACAAGCAACGCCTTATTTTCACCTAATTCTCTCATTCTGAAAATTAACCACATACTGTAGAAGGAAAACATTAGTTCACAGATAGTTAGTTTGTTAACTAGTTAACATTTCACAGATTCCCAGGGTCCAGTAAGCAACTAACTTAACGCGCTATAACTTGAGGAACGGCAAGGAGTCGAATACCAGTTAATACTATAACGAATTGGTTAGGTTACTGACGTTAGCTCATCTGACGTTGTAACGTTAGCTAGCTAGCTATCTGACTTTGTTAGCCAGCTAATTTTCAAACAATAAACTCAATTATCTGATCAGTTAAGTTGGCTAACAGAGACATTTGAGCCAGCTACTATAGCAATATACTTAGCAACGCTAACAATAACGTTACTTTTTCCATCACACTTTCTCTCTCACCTCAAACTTTCCAAATGCCAGTTGTTTTTAGGTTACAGGTACTCTCCTCACCCCGGTCTCCGTGGCAAATGCCAGTTGTTTTTCGGTTACAGGTACTCTCCTCACCCCGGTCTCTGTGGTCAGGCTTATCACCTACCTCTCCGTTACCGTTCAGGGCGACGCGCTGCTGTAAATTAACCGCCCAAATGCCTTTCCACTCTCCCGCTCTTTCCAGAGCACGCGCTGATGCTGTAACTAGCACATTGGCTCTTCTCTCTTCAGTCTCGTGCTGCGTTCTGTTGTTATGGGAACGATTGGCTGAGCCTTGGATACAGACAGTATTGTGCTGCGTTCTGTTGTTATGGGAACGATTGGCTGAGCCTTGGATACAGACGGTATTGTGCTGCGTTCTGTTGTTATGGGAACGATTGGCTGAGCCTTGGATACAGACGGTATTGTGCTGCGTTCTGTTGTTATGGGAACGATTTGCTGAGCCTTGGATACAGTCAGTATTGTGCTGCGTTCTGTTGTTATGGGAACGATTGGCTGAGCCTTGGATACAGACAATATTGTGCTGCGTTCTGTTGTTATGGGAACGATTGGCTGAGCCTTGGATACAGACAGTATTGTGCTGCGTTCTGTTGTTATGGGAACGATTGGCTGAGCCTTGGATACAGACAGTATTGTGCTGCGTTCTGTTGTTATGGGAACGATTGACTGAGCCTTGGATACAGACAGTATTGTGCTGCGTTCTGTTGTCATGTGAACGATTGGCTGAGCCTTGGATACAGACAGTATTGTGCTGCGTTCTGTTGTTATGGGAACGATTGGCTGAGCCTTGGATACAGTCAGTATTGTGCTGCGTTCTGTTGTTATGGGAACGATTGGCTGAGCCTTGGATACAGACCAATATTGTGCTGCGTTCTGTTGTTATGGGAACGATTGGCTGAGCCTTGGATACAGACAGTATTGTGCTGCGTTCTGTTGTTATGGGAACGATTGGCTGAGCCTTGGATACAGACAGTATTGTGCTGCGTTCTGTTGTTATGGGAACGATTGGCTGAGCCTTGGATACAGACAGTATTGTGCTGCGTTCTGTTGTTATGGGAACGATTGGCTGAGCCTTGGATACAGACAGTATTGTGCTGCGTTCTGTTGTTATGGGAACGATTGGCTGAGCCTTGGATACAGACAGTATTGTGCTGCGTTCTGTTGTTATGGGAACGATTGGCTGAGCCTTGGATACGGACAGTATTGCTCCAAACGCACATCACTCGTTCGCTTACAGCCAGTAGTGATCCAAACCCCTCCCCCACCAAATTTCGCCGAAAGGCGACTAGTTTGCATCCCTGTGTATCTTTAACTATGACTGGTTTCATGTGTTCATCCATGTCTGAATCAGCTGTTACTGTCCTTGTTGCAGTTTCTATCCACAGAGGTCTGATCCCTCAAAGCAGATCAAGTTCCTGGTGGATCTCCTGTCTCAAGCAGCAGAGTGGGAGGAGCAGACAGGAGAGAAGACACTGAAGCTGGTATCATCAGTGTGTACTTACAGCACCTTTCCTTTTCTCAACGGAGACAAATCTAAACAGAGTGATTTCCTGCTGGATCTGTACTCACATGTGAAGGACTATGAGACTCAAACAGGCAGGAGTGTCCTTCCAGCATTACAGACAGTTTACCAGTCAGCTCCTGCAGTCTGGTCCATAGACCTCTCAGAGAGAAAGGCCTCCCTCCTCCTAGAAGTGCTGAAACTCCAACCAGAGAAGAAACCAGTAGAACTGAAGGGCTGGTCAGATGAAGAGAGTGAAGTGAGGAGTTTCCTTCAGTGTCTGCCCTACATCTCACAGCTGAGGTGAGTGAGTTTATCCAACAAGAGTCCATATGTCATTGAACTGGTGTAGATAGTATTTATGTTTTAAACTGTCTTTATCTTTTTAATACATGCACATGTGAAGATGCTGTAGAAACTCTAATTTAGAAGGAATTGAAATTGAACAATATTCCAATTGATAGTTGTATTGTTTTAAAAGATGGAGTCATATGGTGCTATTAGTTTTCAGTTCCCCAACCCTGTTACTCATATCAGTCCTCATCACTCACCTGTATATCATCTGTGTTTTAAACTGTTTGTTCAGATTTCCTCTACTGAAGGATAATATAGAGAGGAGAAAGAGAGAGAAGACATTCCTACTGAATCTGTGTCTTCAAGCAGCTCTCCATGAGAGAGGAACCATACAAACAACTGTAGAGAAAGTGTTGTCACTGTCTGAAGTATATCGCTTTCAGAAATGTGATTTCCTGCTGGATCTGTGCTCACATGTGAAGGACTATGAGACTCAAACAGGCAGGAGTGTCCTTCCAGCATTACAGCCAGTTTACCAGTCAGCTCCTGCAGTCTGGTCCATAGACCTCTCAGAGAGAAAGGCCTCCCTCCTCCTAGAAATGCTGAAACTCCAACCAGAGAAGAAACCAGTAGAGCTGAAGGGCTGGTCAGATGAAGAGAGTGAAGTGAGGAGTTTCCTTCAGTGTCTGTCCTACATCTCACAGCTGAGGTGAGTCTGAACATGTGTGGTGGTTAGTGATTATGTGATGCTAGTGGTTATTATCTTGTAGAAACATTTGACATATGAAACTTCAAGTGTTGGTAAATCTTGTAGCGGTATTGTTAGAGAGGGGTGAAGGTAAAGATTTTGTTGGGGCGCCAGGCAGGTATTAACCCTGCAGAAAGGAAAAGAGTAGGATAGAGAGAGACCCACTACCAGACACACACACATCAGCAGAAGAGACTGTCTAGAGTGTAGCCTGTTAGCCAGATAGCCAGTGGAGAGAATAGATAAGACACACCATATAAAACACCCATCACAGCACAGGGGTAACCCCACCAATAATACCTCATACAATAATGATGGCAGAGCAATTTAACGGCAACTTCATAGAAACAATTTACAAGAAAGAACCCAGTCATCAACATGAGAGGATTTGCAGTAATCTGTATTACCTCCCAGTGGAGGAGTGCAGAGGGTATGAATGGTGGGGGGTCATAGACAAACAAAGGCCTTAAAATGTCCAAAATCTTCTGTCCCACATGGCATTAGTACCACATCAATACAGTTCAAATAACAAGACACAATAAACTGGCAAGAAACCTCCCTTTAACTAAAATGTCAACCCAAATACGTCTGGCAGGACAATAATAGTCCACCGATGCTGAACCTCAAAGGGAAGAGCATTGAAAACAATAATAAAGTCTGCTGCAGTGTAAAGCACTGGAGAGATACGGGGGGAGAGAGTGGGACGAGAGAGAGAGAGAGGGGCATGAGAGAGGGACGAGAGGGACGAGAGAGAGAGAGAGGGACGAGAGAGAGAGAGGGGCATGAGAGAGGGACGAGAGGGACGAGAGAGAGAGAGGGACGAGAGAGAGAGAGAGAGAGAGGGACGAGAGAGAGGGAGAGGGGCATGAGAGAGGGACGAGAGAGAGAGAGAGGGACGAGAGAGAGAGGGACGAGAGAGAGAGGGACGTGAGAGAGAGGGAAGAGAGAGAGAGAGAGGGAAGAGAGAGAGAGAGGGAAGAGAGAGAGAGAGCGAGGGAAGAGAGAGAGAGAGGGACGAGAGAGAGAGAGGGACGAGAGAGAGAGAGAGGGAAGAGAGAGAGAGAGAGGGACGAGAGAGAGGGACGAGAGAGAGGGACGAGAGAGAGAGACGAGAGGGACAAGAAAGAGAGGGAGAGGGACGAGAGAGAGAGAGAGGGACGAGAGAGAGAGGGACGCGAGAGAGGGGGACGAGAGAGAGAGGGAAGAGAGAGAGAGAAGGAAGAGAGAGAGAGAGGGAAGAGAGAGAGAGAGGGAAGAGAGAGAGAGAGAGGGACGAGAGAGAGAGGGACCAGAGAGAGAGGGACGAGAGGGACGAGAGAGAGAGGGACGAGAGAGAAGGACGAGAGAGAGAGGGATGAGAGAGAGGGATAGAGAGAGAGGGACGAGAGAGAGAGGGATTAGAGAGAGTGATAGAGAGAGAGGGACGAGAGAGAGAGAGGTGGATGAGAGAGGGACGAGAGAGAGAGAGAGAGAGAGAGAGAGGGAAGAGAGAGAGAGAGGGAAGAGAGAGAGAGGAAGAGAGAGAGAGGGAAGAGAGAGAGAGAGGGAAGAGAGAGAGAGAAGGAACAGAAACAAGAGGGAGGGAAGAGAAAGAAGAGGGAGGGAGGAGAGGGAAGAGAGGAGAGAAAGAGAGAGAGGGGGGAAGAGAAATAGAGATGGGGAAGAGAGGATGAGAAAGGGAAGAGAGAAAGAGAGAGTGGTAAGAGGGAGAGAGGGAAGAGAAAGAGAGAGTGGTAAGAGAGGGAGAGGGAAGAGAAAGAGAGAGTGGTAAGAGAGAGAGAGAGAGAGGGAAGAACAAGAGAGAGTAGTAAGAGAGAGAAAGGGAAGAGAGAAAGAGAGAGTGGTGAGAGAGGGAGAGGGAAGAGAAAGAGAGAGTGGTAAGAGAGAGAGAGGGAAGAGGGAAATTAACCAGAGCTGTTCAGCATCACCACTATCAAACTGCCCCGCAGAGAGTCTCCTTTCTGACTGCTGATGCAAAGTGGCAGCACACGGTGAAGGCTCCGTATAAAACTACACATGTTGGTGAATCTGGGAACATTTATCAGCCCATTTCCTGACATAACTAATGTTGCATTACTAAATGTCACACAAAAAAATGTGAATGTCCCTAAAATGAAATACTTTAACATATAACCAAAGCACATTTTGTAAATGTATAACTACTTCATATATCTTTAACTATGACTGGTTTCATGTGTTCATCCATGTCTGAATCAGCTGTAACTGTCCTTGTTGCAGTTTCTGTCCATGGTGGCCTGATCCCTCAAAGCGGATCAAGTTCCTGGTGGATCTCCTGTCTCAAGCAGCAGAGTGGGAGGAGCAGACAGGAGAGAAGACACTGAAGCTGGTATCATCAGTGTGGACTTACAGCACCTTTCCCTTCTGTGATGATGATGATGATGATGATGATGGTGACATTAATAAGAAATATCAATGTAATTTCCTGCTGGATCTGTACTCACATGTGAAGGACTATGAGACTCAAACAGGCAGGAGTGTCCTTCCAGCATTACAGCCAGTTTACCAGTCAGCCAGTCCTGCAGTCTGGCCCATAGACCTCTCAGAGAGAAATGCCTCCCTCCTCCTAGAAGTGCTGAAACTCCAACCAGAGAAGAAACCAGTAAAGCTGAAGGGCTGGTCAGATGAAGAGAGTGAAGTGAGGAGTTTCCTTCAGTGTCTGCCCTACATCTCACAGCTGAGGTGAGTCTGAACATGTGTGGTGGTTAGTGATCATGTGATGCTAGTGGTTATTATCTTGTAGAAACATTTGACATATGAAACTTCAAGTGTTGGTAAATCTTGTAGCGGTATTGTTAGAGAGGGGTGAAGGTAAAGATTTTGTTGGGGCGCCAGGCAGGTATTAACCCTGCAGAAAGGAAAAGAGTAGGATACAGAGAGACCCACTACCAGACACACACACATCAGCAGAAGAGACTGTCTAGAGTGTAGCCTGTTAGTCAGATAGCCAGTGGAGAGAAAAGATAAGACACACCATATAAAACACCCATCACAGCACAGGGGTAACCCCACCAATAATACCTCATACAATAATGATGGCAGAGCAATTTAACGGCAACTTCATAGAAACAATTTACAAGAAAGAACCCAGTCATCAACATGAGAGGATTTGCAGTAATCTGTATTACCTCCCAGTGGAGGAGTGCAGAGGGTATGAATGGTGGGGGGTCATAGACAAACAAAGGCCTTAAAATGTCCACAATCTTCTGGGCCACATGTCATTAGTACCACATCAACACAGTTCAAATAACAAGACACAATAAACTGGCAAGCAACCTCCCTTTAACTAAAATGTCAACCCAAATACGTCTGGCAGGACAATAATAGTCCAGCCACGCTGAACCTCAAAGGGAAGAGCATTGAAAACAATAATAAAGTCTGCTGCAGTATAAAGCACTGGAGAGAGAGAGGGGGGAGAGAGGGGAGAGAGAGGAGGTAGAAGGGGAGAGGGAGATGGGGGAGAGAGAGGTAGAGGGAGGGGAGAGGGGGGAAGAGAGAGGGGAGAGGAGGGAGAGAGAGAGAGGGACGAGAGAGAGAGGAGGGAGAGGAGGGACGAGAGAGAGAGGAGGGAGAGGAGGGAGAGAGAGAGAGGGACGAGAGAGAGAGGAGGGAGAGAGAGAGAGGGACGAGAGAGAGAGGAGGGAGAGGAGGGAGAGAGAGAGAGGGACGAGAGAGAGAGTGAGAGGGGAGAGAGGGACGAGAGAGAGAGGAGGGAGAGAGAGGAGGGAGAGAGAGAGAGAGAGAGAGGAGGGAGAGAAGAGAGGGATGAGAGAGGGACGGGAGAGAGAGAGAGAGAGGGACGAGAGACAGAGGGACGAGAGAGACAGAGGGACGAGAGAGACAGAGGGACGAGAGAGAGAGAGGGACGAGAGAGAGAGAGGGACGAGAGAGAGAGAGGGACGAGAGAGAGAGAGGGACGAGAGAGAGAGAGGGAGAGAGAGAGAGAGGGGAGAGAGAGAGAGAGAGAGAGGGACGAGAGAGAGAGAAGAGAGAGAAGAGAGGGATGAGAGAGGGACGGGAGAGAGAGAGAGGGACGGGAGAGAGAGAGAGAGAGGGACGAGAGAGAGAGAGAGGGACGAGAGAGAGAGAGAAGAGAGGGATGAGAGAGGGACGGGAGAGAGAGAGAGAGAGGGACGAGAGACAGAGGGACGAGAGAGACAGAGGGACGAGAGAGAGAGAGGGACGAGAGAGAGAGAGGGACGAGAGAGAGAGAGGGACGAGAGAGAGAGAGGGGAGAGAGAGAGAGAGAGGGGAGAGAGAGAGAGAGAGGGGAGAGAGAGAGAGAGAGGGACGAGAGAGAGAGGGACGAGAGAGAGAGAGGGACGAGAGAGAGAGAGGGACGAGAGAGACAGAGGGACGAGAGAGAGAGAGGGACGAGAGAGAGAGAGGGACGAGAGAGACAGAGGGACGAGAGAGACAGAGGGACGAGAGAGACAGAGGGACGAGAGAGACAGAGGGACGAGAGAGAGAGAAGAGAAAAGTGAAAGAGCGATAGGGAAGAGAAAGAGAGAGGAGAGAAAAGGAAGAGATTAGGGGAGAGAGGGAAGAGAGAGAGAGAGGGATGAGGGAAAATTAATTAGATTTCCTGACATAACTAATGTTGCATCACTAAATGTCACACATAAATCATGTGAATGTCTCTAAAATTAAATACTTTAACATATAACCAAATCACATTATGTAAATGTATAACTACTTCATATATCTTTAACTATGACTGGTTTCATGTGTTCATCCATGTCTGAATCAGCTGTTACTGTCCTTGTTGCAGTTTCTGTCCACGGAGGTCTGATCCCTCACAGCAGATCAAGTTCCTGGTGGATCTCCTGTCTCAAGCAGCAGAGTGGGAGGAGCAGACAGGAGAGAAGACACTGAAGCTGGTATCATCAGTGTGTACTTACAGCACCTTCCCCTTCTGTGATGATGATGATGATGATGGTGACAATAATACGGAATATCAATGTAATTTCCTGCTGGATCTGTACTCACATTTGAAGGACTATGAGACTCAAACAGGCAGGAGTTTCCTTCCAGCATTACAGCCAGTTTACCACTCAACTCCTGTAGTCTGGTCCATAGACCTCTCAGAGAGAAAGGCCTCCCTCCTCCTAGAGGTGCTGAAACTCCAACCAGAGAAGAAACCAGTAGAGCTGTGGGGCTGGTCAGATGAAGAGAGTGAAGTGAGGAGTTTCCTTCAGTGTCTGCCCTACATCTCACAGCTGAGGTGAGTTGGATCAGTACATTTCAGGGATTGTAGTTGTCTGTCCCTGTATTTCCCTTTAGAGAGGATGCTTGTAGCTTTCTGCAGTCATTGTCTTTTTAAGACATTGTCATATGAATCTTCAAATGTTATTGAATCTGGTAACATTTATACTCAGATTCCCTGAAATAACAAATGTTGCCCAGAATTGTGAATCCATATACACATATACTCAGAATACCTCATCTAGAGAGGTCTTGTAACAATAAACCTGAATGTTTATATTCAGAATAGCTAATCTACAAAACCAAATGTCATGTATATTTTGTAACTTTCTCTGTTACATGGTGTTATATGTCCAGGCAGATATTCATCTACAGTGAGGTAGAAGTATTGGGACAGTGATGCATTTTGTTTTGTTTCTCTATTCCAGCACTTTGGATTTGAAATGATACAATCACTAGGAGGTTAAAGTGCCAGTTTAATTTTTTATTCACTTATGTGTATTAACTTCTTATGGCTGCAAGGGGCAGTATTGAGTAGCCTGATAAAATGTGTCCATTTCAAAAGGCCTCGTACTCAATTCTTGCTCGTACAATATGCATATTATTATTACTATTGGATAGAAAACACTCTCTAGTTTCTAAAACCGTTTGAATTATTTCTCTGAGTGAAACAGAACTCATTCTGCAGCACTTTTCCTGACCCGGAAGTTCAAAGTCTGAAATCGATGCTCTCTTCCTCTTCCTGCCTATAAATGGGCACAAAAGCTATTAATAAACATGCACGTCATACACCTTCCTCTGGGTGTCAAGAAGGCTGTGAGAGAAGAAATGAGGTGATTATCTCGATCTGGGATGGAATAAATCCTCTTGGAATGACGTGTACCCCATTTCCGGTACTCTGAAGAACGCGATTTGGACAGTGGGGTTGCCTTTTGTTTTGCTGACGTTATAGGCGACTATTATTTCCGGCTTCGATTTTATTTGATACATGTCACCATATCATCGTAAAGTATGTTTTTTCAATATAGTTTCATCAGATTATTGAATTTTTTTCGGGAGTTTTGCCGTGTTCCGTTCTCTTCCGTTTGTTTACATGGAGAGATCCGTGCAACCCGGCTAGCGCGCTTGCTAAATGGAGAGAGAAAGTTGCCATTCTGAATCCAAACAACGACTCATCTGGACAAAGGACACCTTGTTCAACATTCTGATGAAAGATCAGCAAAAGTAAGACCCATTTTAAGATGTTGTTTCATATATCTGTCGTAGTCGCCGGCGCCCAATTGTTTCTGGCTATTGTGCTAAGCTAATATAATGCTACATTTTGTTTTCGCTGTAAAACACTTAATAAATCGGAAATATTGTCTGGCATCACAAGATGCCTGTCTTTCATTTGCTGTACACTTTGTATTTTTCAGAAATGTTTTATGATGAGTAATTAGGTATTTGACGTTGGTGTCTGTAAATATTATGGCTGCTTTCGGTGCAATTTCTGAATGTAGCTGCAATGTAAACTATGATTTATACCTGAAATATGCACATTTTTCGAAAAAACATATGCTATACAATAAATATGTTATCAGACTGTCATCTGATGAGGTTGTTTCTTGGTTAGTGGCTATTTATATCTTTATTTGGACGAATTTGTGATAGCTACTGATGGAGTCAAAAACTGATGGAGTAATAAAAGTGGAGTCTTTTGCTAACGTGGTTAGCTAATAGATTTACATATTTTGTCTTCCCTGTAAAACATTTTAAAAATCGGACATGTTGGCTGGATTCACGAGATGTGTACCTTTCATATGCTGTATTGGACTTGTTAATGTGTGAAAGTTAAATATTTAAAAAAAATATCTTTTGAATTTCGCGCCCTGCACTTGAAGTGGCTGTTGTCATAAATGTACCGACGTCGGGCTTGCACGCCAAACAGGTTATTGTAGTCAAAAGTTTAGTATTTGGTCCCATATTTCTAGAATGCAATGACTACATCAAGCTTGTGATTCTACAAACTTTTTGCTGTTTGTTTTGGTTGTTTCAGATTATTTTGTGCCCAATAGAAATGAAAAAATAATAATAATAAATAATGTATTGTTTCATTTTGGAGTCACTTTTATTTTAAATAATAATATAATATGTTTCTAAACATTTCTACATGAATGTGGACGCTACCATGGTTACAAATAATCCTGAATAATGATCGTGAATTTTTTTCAAAATATGTTTCTCAGGATATTAATGTTTCATACTTCAAATGTTAGAATGTTTATTTCACTTTGAGGCAGGTGTTTCTGTATTTAGTGGTGAAGAGTTATGAAATCAATATGTTTTATTTTCTTTAACTTTAATGTTATTAAAATAATGTCTGTGAGTATAACAGAACTGATTTGGCAGGCGAAAACCTGAGGAAAAATCCATCCATGAAATGCTTTTATTTTGAAATGGCTGTTTTTCCATTGAAAGCCTATCCACCATACAAAGACTTATGACCCAGTTCACGGTCTCTATGGCTTCCACTACATGTGGCCAGTCTTTAGGCATTGTTTCAGGCTTTTACTCTGAAAAATGAGGGAGAAAACATCACTTTCAATGAGAGGACAGTGGAAATTTCCAGACATGAGTCCTGATCGTGAGAGCCTTTCTTGTTTTTCCTATTGATATTATGTATATTTATACAAAAACTACCTGAGGATTGATTATAAAAAGCGTTTGACATGTTTCTACAAACTTTTATGGTACTTCTTTGATTTTTCGTCTGCCTGCTGTGACCGCGCTTTGTTCCAATGGATTACTGAACAAATTGCGCTAACAAACAGAGGTTTTTGGATATAAAGAGTGACTTTATCGAACAAAACAAACATTTATTGCGTAACTGGGAGTCTTGTGAGTGCAACCATATGAAGATCATCAAAGGTAAGTGATACATTTTAACGCTATTTATGACTTTTGTTACTCCTCTTCTTGGCTGGTTACTATTTGTAATGATTTGTCTGCTGGGCACTGTTCTCAGATAATCGCATGGTATGCTTTCGCCGTAAAGCCTTTTTTGAATTCCTGTATGTATTAAAAAGTCCTATAATAACTGGATAGTTCACCTGATATGGATGAAAATACCCTCGGATTAAAGCTGACCTTTAACCTCATAGTCATTGTATAATTTCAAAATGCTGGATTACAAAGCCAAAACAACAAACCATGTGTCCCTGTCCCAATACTTCTTGACGTCACTGTCTCCTAAATGTCTGATTTGATGTCCCCCATCTTTTGTTGTTTCAGCTGTGATGATGACAGGTTCTTCCAGACTGTGTGTGAATCCATCCCTGTGAGGTCCAGAGAAGAGGACCAGCAGTTGGCCTCTCTTCTCCAGGCCTTGGGCTCCACCCTGTCACTGGGAGGAGAGTTACCCAGGAAAACCTGCAGGTCTGTGGGGAGAGTCCTGGGTCTCTGTGCCTCCAGAGTGGACCTTACTCTCACCCCCAGCAAGATCTCTCTCAAAGGAGCCTTACTTCTTTTGAGACATGAGTCAAAGCTCCACAAGCTCAGGTATGTTCAGTAAGACAGCTTTTACAGGTCTATTGAATAGTTGATTTTCCTACTAGAGCATTTATCTGACAAGACTTCTCTGTTGATTTCTCTAGTGACTTGAGTTTTGTCTTTTCATTCCAGGCTGAGTGTGGGTATGGCAGTGAAACTGTCCAGACTGGTTAGGAGGACAGGGAGAGGTGCTACTCCACTGACTGTCCCAGAACTCTCCCTGGTCCTAAAGAGCAGCCATCTACCAGAGAGAGTGTTATCCAGGGCTCTGAGTAGTGTGGCGTCCCTGCTGAGACTCTGGAGGGTTCAGTGTCTGGACCTGACTGACTTCTGGATCCAGGGTCACTCTCTCATCACACTGCTGTGTCACCAGGGACCTCTCTCTCTCAGGTCAGTCTGAAGCTGATGTATTTTAAAAGTAGAAATAGTAACTTCATTCATGTGTTTTTCATATTTCTGACTGCCTGTATGTTCCAACCTCCTAGACTGAACTCAGACACTCTGCAGCAGCTGACTGTAGTTGTGTATGAAGCTCAGGACAAGGACTTGACTCAGTTGTTCCTGGAGAAGGTTGGTGGAGACCTGACCTCCTGCAGGCTGGACTGGGAAGTGCTTCTCTCTCTGCTGCAGCTTTCAACCCACAACATCACTGTGGACCTCAGGAAGAACCGGCTTCTAGAGAAGAACATCTCAGATCTTCTCCCCTTTCTGGGAAGGGTTACTCTCAAGAGGTGGGAGAACTTCTTTCTCTGTTCAGACTTTCTAGAAATAATAAAATAACTATTTGTATCCAGTGACTAGTTGTTCTGAGTTTTCCTCTGTATTATCATTAGGGTTTTATTCAATAGGTGGGAGATCTTTATTCAATATTTATAGACTTTAATTATTCATGTCCTATCCAGACGGTTGTTGCTATGTGAGTTATCCTTTATAAAACCTTGACATAACCACAACAATCCATTCTCCATGTTTGTTCAGGTCCAGTTCCAGCTTTGTAAAGTCCTCCATCAGACACATCTATGACAGTAGAGACAGTGACTGTGTGTCCAGTTTGTTGAGGTCTTCAGACCATTGGATCAACCTGAACAGCAGAGAGCTGGACAGAGTGGACTGTACTGCTCTGTGTTTTACCCTGCAGCACAGCCACCAAGTCAAAGTCAACCTGCTGTGGACCTCCATACCACCGGGGGAGATAGAGAGCATCCTGCCTCTTCTGGACAGAGTCTCCCAACTCAGGTTTAGTTGGCACTCTTTGACCCTGCTAGAATGGATAGAACTATGAGGCTTTCCACTTCCTGACTGATTTAACCTCTAACCCTATCCTTAGTGTAATGTACTAACCTTAACCTCAGCTTGGGGTGGAATTGAAGGGGAACGCCTGGGAGTTGACCTGATAAACAGAGTTGTAGTGTGTTTATCAGTGTTTTAATGTGTGATGGTGTGTAAATAAGTCTGTCTCTCTCTCTGTCTCGCTGTCTCTCTCTGTCGCTCACTCGCTCGCTCTCTGTCTCTCTGTCTCTGTCGCTCACTCTCTGTCTCTCGCTCTCTGTCTCTCTCTCTGTCTCTCTCTGTAGTGTTGACAGGAAGTTACTGCTGAGTTTCCTCCAGTGCTGTGCTGCCTCTAAGATCCAGCAGGGGGCACCACCACCACCAACAGCAGAATGGCTGCTCAGGTCTCTGCACTACAGGCTGGACTTCTCCTGCTCCTCCTCTGTGGACCTGTCAGCTCAGGACCAGGAGAAGGCTCTGTGTCTGACCACTGACCACTGCAGGGCCATCAACTCTGTTCTGAAGCAGAGCCAACACAGCACCCAGCTGGTCCAGAACCAGGTCCAGCTCATCCTAAGAGACTGTGAGGTGGAGGACAGAGCACTGAGGGAGCTGCTTCCCATCCTGCATATCGTCAAGCTGAGGTTAGACACACAAAGACAAAACATTTGACCAACTAGTTTATCAGTAGGAGTTAGACCTACTCTGTGTCATAATGTTGTCTCTGCTTCTTGTCCTCTCAGTTCCAGCAAAGCTCTGCTACTTCAGCTGCTGGACCTTGTGTCTGAGGGGATTGAAGAGGGGCTGCTGAGGCACACAGGGTCCCTGTGCAGAGCCCTGGATGGGGAGCTGGACCTCAGTGAGACCAGGCTGGATCAGAAGGCCTGTGGATCTCTGGCCCTGGTTCTGGAACACTCAGAGGGTCTGTCAAAACTGGACCTCAGCCACTGTCAACTCACAGACCACCACCTACAGGCCCTGATCACAAACCTGCATAAAGTACAAGTCCTGGAGTGAGTGGCTTTCAGTGTGTGTGTGTGTGTGTGTGTGTGTGTGTGTGTGTGTGTGTGTGTGTGTGTGTGTGTGTGTGTGTGTGTGTGTGTGTGTGTGTGTGTGTGTGTGTGTGTGTGTGTGTGAGACTAGATGACAAATGTCGCTCTCTCTCTCGTAGCCTGAGTCACAATGACATCACTGATGCTCTGACTGACAGAATACTCCAACTGGTCTCTACCAACACTTCAATACACACCGTACGGTAAGGGTGTGTGTGATGGTGAGCAGAGCATGTGTGTGTGAGATCATATGGGTGTGTCTGTTGCTGAGGGCAACAGTTGGAGGATGGAGATGTGTTGTCTAATGATGTAATAATGATTAATAATTATCATGTTCTATAGACTCTTCAACAACAGAATCCAGGACAGAAGACCCTTCCTGACAGACAAGAGGTTTGAGATCTGGTGAAACAACATCAGGTCTTAGTCCAGGAAGAGAAGGCTGAATCCAGGACAGAAGACCCTTCCTGACAGACAAGAGGTTTGAGATCTGGTGAAACAACATCAGGTCTTAGTCCAGGAAGAGAAGGCTGAATCCAGGACAGAAGACCCTTCCTGACAGACAAGAGGTTTGACATCTGGTGAAACAACATCAGGTCTTAGTCCAGGAAGAGAAGGCTGAATCCAGGACAGAAGACCCTTCCTGACAGACAAGAGGTTTAACATCTGGTGAAACAACATCAGGTCTTAGTCCAGGAAGAGAAGGCTGAATCCAGGACAGACGACCCTTCCTGACAGACAAGATAATGTTGTATAATAACACTATAATGTGTCAATGTAGAAGGCTGGTTTGACATCTGGTGACGATAATGTTGTATAATGTGGAACATAAACTGATGGAACATTTTAATACAAAAGACTGGTTGTTACAGCTGGAACAGTCCAATCATGTTTAATCTGCTGTGTTATCAACAGAACCGGTTGTTACAGCTGGAACAGTCCAATCATGTTTAATCTGCTGTGTTATCAACAGAACCGGTTGTTACAGCTGGAACAGTCCGATCATGTTTAATCTGCTGTGTTATCAACAGAACCGGTTGTTACAGCTGGAACAGTCCGATCATGTTTAATCTGCTGTGTTATCAACAGAACTGGTTGTTACAGCTGGAACAGTCCAATCATGTTTAATCTGCTGTGTTATCAACAGAACCGGTTGTTACAGCTGGAACAGTCCAATCATGTTTAATCTGCTGTGTTATCAACAGAACCGGTTGTTACAGCTGGAACAGTCCAATCATGTTTAATCTGCTGTGTTATCAACAGAACCGGTTGTTACAGATGGAACAGTCCGATCATGTTTAATCTGCTGTGTTATCAACAGAACCGGTTGTTACAGCTGGAACAGTCCAATCATGTTTAATCTGCTGTGTTATCAACAGAACCGGTTGTTACAGCTGGAACAGTCCAATCATGTTTAATCTGCTGTGTTATCAACAGAACCGGTTGTTACAGCTGGAACAGTCCGATCATGTTTAATCTGCTGTGTTATCAACAGAACCGGTTGTTACAGCTGGAACAGTCCAATCATGTTTAATCTGCTGTGTTATCAACAGAACCGGTTGTTACAGCTGGAACAGTCCAATCATGTTTAATCTGCTTTGTTATCAACAGAACCGGTTGTTACAGCTGGAACAGTCCGATCATGTTTAATCTGCTGTGTTATCAACAGAACCGGTTGTTACAGCTGGAACAGTCCGATCATGTTTAATCTGCTGTGTTATCAACAGAACCGGTTGTTACAGCTGGAACAGTCCGATCATGTTTAATCTGCTGTGTTATCAACAGAACCGGTTGTTACAGCTGGAACAGTCCGATCATGTTTAATCTGCTGTGTTATCAACAGAACCGGTTGTTACAGCTGGAACAGTCCAATCATGTTTAATCTGCTGTGTTATCAACAGAACCGGTTGTTACAGCTGGAACAGTCCGATCTTGTTTAATCTGCTGTGTTATCAACAGAACCGGTTGTTACAGCTGGAACAGTCCGATCTTGTTTAATCTGCTGTGTTATCAACAGAACCGGTTGTTACAGCTGGAACAGTCCAATCATGTTTAATCTGCTGTGTTATCAACAGAACCGGTTGTTACAGCTGGAACAGTCCAATCATGTTTAATCTGCTGTGTTATCAACAGAACCGGTTGTTACAGATGGAACAGTCCGATCATGTTTAATCTGCTGTGTTATCAACAGAACCGGTTGTTACAGCTGGAACAGTCCAATCATGTTTAATCTGCTGTGTTATCAACAGAACCGGTTGTTACAGCTGGAACAGTCCGATCATGTTTAATCTGCTGTGTTATCAACAGAACCGGTTGTTACAGCTGGAACAGTCCAATCATGTTTAATCTGCTGTGTTATCAACAGAACCGGTTGTTACAGCTGGAACAGTCCGATCTTGTTTAATCTGCTGTGTTATCAACAGAACCGGTTGTTACAGCTGGAACAGTCCGATCTTGTTTAATCTGCTGTGTTATCAACAGAACCGGTTGTTACAGCTGGAACAGTCCAATCATGTTTAATCTGCTGTGTTATCAACAGAACCGGTTGTTACAGCTGGAACAGTCCAATCATGTTTAATCTGCTGTGTATCAACAGCATAAACTATAGTCAACAGACTCATTAAAGAGATTCTCTGCTACTTTTTGTGTACGTTTTAGCCAGTAGTGCTGATAGTAACACTCACAAGCCAAAAGTGATCCCCGAAAATGTTCTACTACATCACATACAGTAGGGAGAACAAGTATTTGAAACACTGACGATTTTGCAGGTTTTCCTACTTACAAAGCATGTAGAGGTCTGTAATTTTTTTCATAGGTACACTTCAACTGTGAGAGACGGAATCTAAAACAAAAATCCAGAAAATCACATTGTATGATTTTTAAGTAATTAATTAGCATTTTATTGCATGACATAAGTATTTGATACATCAGAAAAGCAGAAGTTAATATTTGGTACAGAAACCTTTGTTTGCAATTACAGAGATCATACGTTTCCTGTAGTTCCTGACCATGTTTGCACACACTGCAGCAGGGATTTTGGCCCACTCCTCCAAACAGACCTTATCCAGATCCTTCAGGTTTCGGGGCTGTCGCTGGGCAATATGGACTTTCAGCTCCCTCCAAAGACTTTCTATTGGGTTCAGGTTTGGAGACTGGCTCGGCCAGTCTTGGTCTATTTCTAAAATAAAACAAAACAACAACGTTTTAAGTCTTTCTTTTCTGATATCAAAAACAGAAAAACCTCCCAAAAGTTTACTTTTTCTGACCGTGTAAATCATTTATGAATATTTAGTATTTGTGTTTTTAATAAATGAACCATGAGACACATGATTGATGTGTGTTACTGTGTTTTCTCTGAAGGTTGAACTCATTACTAGTAAAACATCACTTTCAGGTTATTGCTGGTATGAAAGTGATCAAACCCCAAGTGTGTTTCTTTTCATGCCGATGTAAAAGTTGTTAGTTGAAGACGTCTCCCTCTGACAGGCCGATCTCGGGAAAGCCGAACCCGCCCATTTATCAGGAAGCACCATATTAGGTCAATGATGTCGACGGAATCTCCTTTTGGAACGTTCCATTTCTTGGAAACTTAGAAGTTCTAACTTGTTGTCTTTACCGATAAATGCCAGTTAAATTGCATATTCAAATAAATTAAACTTTATTTGTCACATGCGCCGAATACAACAAGTGTAGACTTTACGGTGAAATGCTTACTTACAAGCCCTTAACCAACAGTGCAGTTCAAGAAGAAGAAAATATTTCCCAAATAGGCTAAAATAAAAAGTAACAATAAAAAGTAAAACGATAACAACAACGAGGCTATTTACAGGGGGTACCGCTACAGAGTCAGTGTAGAGGCTATATACAGGGGGTACCGGTACCGAGTCAGTCTGGAGGCTATATACAGGGGGTACTGGTAACGAGTCAGTGTGGAGGCTATATACCGGTGGTACCGGTACCGAGTCAGTGTGGAGGCTATATACAGGGGGTACCGCTACAGAGTCAGTGTAGAGGCTATATACAGGGGGTACCGGTACAGAGTCAGTGTAGAGGCTATATACAGGGGGTACCGGTACAGAGTCAGTGTAGAGGCTATATACAGAGGGTACCGGTACAGAGTCAGTGTAGAGGCTATATACAGGGGGTACCGGTACAGAGTCAGTGTAGAGGCTATATACAGGGGGTACCGGTACAGAGTCAGTGTAGAGGCTATATACAGGGGGTACCGCTACAGAGTCAGTGTAGAGGCTATATACAGGGGGTACCGCTACAGAGTCAGTGGAGAGGCTATATAAAGGGGGTACTGGTACAGAGTCAGTGTGGAGGCTATATACAGGGGGTACCGGTACAGAGTCAGTGTAGAGGCAATATACAGGGGGTACCACTACAGAGTCAGTGTAGAGGCTATATACAGGGGGTACCGCTACAGAGTCAGTGTGGAGGCTATATACAGGGTGTATCGGTACAGAGTCAGTGTAGAGGCTATATACAGGGGGTACCGCTACAGAGTCAGTGTAGAGGCTATATACAGGGGGTACTGGTACCGAGTCAGTGTGGAGGCTATATACAGGGGGTACCGCTACAGAATCAGTGTAGAGGCTATATACAGGGGGTACCGGTACCGAGTCAGTGTAGAGGCTATATACAGGGGGTACCGCTACAGAGTCAGTGTAGAGGCTATATACAGGGGGTACCGGTACAGAGTCAGTGTGGAGGCTATATACAGGGGGTACCGGTACAGAGTCAATGTGGAGGCTATATACAGGGGGTACAGCTATAGAGTCAGTATAGAGGCTATATACAGGGGGTACCGCTACAGAGTCAGTGTGGAGGCTATATACAGGGGGTACCGGTACAGAGTCAGTGTAGAGGCTATATACAGGGGGTACCGGTACAGAGTCAATGTGGAGGCTATATACAGGGGGTACCGGTACCGAGTCAGTGTAGAGGCTATATACAGGGGGTACCGCTACAGAGTCAGTGTGGAGACTATATACAGGGGGTACCGGTACAGAGTCAGTGTAGAGGCTATATACAGGGGGTACCGGTACAGAGTCAATGTGGAGGCTATATACAGGGGGTACCGCTACAGAGTCAGTGTAGAGGCTATATACAGGGGGTACCGCTACAGAGTCAATGTGGAGGCTATATACAGGGATCACCGGTACCGAGTCAATGTGGAGGCTATATAAAGGGGGTACCGGTACAGAGTCAGTGTAGAGGCTATATACAGGGGGTACCGCTACAGAGTCAGTGTAGAGGCTATATACAGGGGGTACCGCTACAGAGTCAGTGGAGAGGCTATATACAGGGGGTACTGGTACAGAGTCAGTGTGGAGGCTATATACAGGGGGTACCGGTACAGAGTCAGTGTAGAGGAAATATACAGGGGGTACCACTACAGAGTCAGTGTAGAGGCTATATACAGGGGGTACCGCTACAGAGTCAGTGTGGAGGCTATATACAGGGGGTATCGGTACAGAGTCAGTGTAGAGGCTATATACAGGGGGTACTGCTACAGAGTCAGTGTAGAGGCTATATACAGGGGGTACCGGTAACGAGTCAGTGTGGAGGCTATATACAGGGGGTACCGCTACAGAGTCAGTGTAGAGGCTATATACAGGGGGTACCGGTACCGAGTCAGTGTAGAGGCTATATACAGGGGGTACCGCTACAGAGTCAGTGTAGAGGCTATATACAGGGGGTACCGGTACAGAGTCAGTGTGGAGGCTATATACAGGGGGTACCGCTACAGAGTCAGTGTGGAGGCTATATACAGGGGGTACCGGTACCGAGTCAGTGTAGAGGCTATATACAGGGGGTACCGCTACAGAGTCAGTGTAGAGGCTATATACAGGGGGTACCGGTACAGAGTCAGTGTGGAGGCTATATACAGGGGGTACCGCTACAGAGTCAGTGTGGAGACTATATACAGGGGGTACCGGTACCGAGTCAGTGTAGAGGCTATATACAGGGGGTACCGCTACAGAGTCAGTGTGGAGACTATATACAGGGGGTACCGGTACAGAGTCAGTGTAGAGGCTATATACAGGGGGTACCGGTACAGAGTCAATGTGGAGGCTATATACAGGGGGTACCGCTACAGAGTCAGTGTAGAGGCTATATACAGGGGGTACCGCTACAGAGTCAATGTGGAGGCTATATACAGGGATCACCGGTACCGAGTCAATGTGGAGGCTATATAAAGGGGGTACCGGTACAGAGTCAGTGTAGAGGCTATATACAGGGGGTACCGCTACAGAGTCAGTGTAGAGGCTATATACAGGGGGTACCGCTACAGAGTCAGTGGAGAGGCTATATACAGGGGGTACTGGTACAGAGTCAGTGTGGAGGCTATATACAGGGGGTACCGGTACAGAGTCAGTGTAGAGGAAATATACAGGGGGTACCACTACAGAGTCAGTGTAGAGGCTATATACAGGGGGTACCGCTACAGAGTCAGTGTGGAGGCTATATACAGGGGGTATCGGTACAGAGTCAGTGTAGAGGCTATATACAGGGGGTACTGCTACAGAGTCAGTGTAGAGGCTATATACAGGGGGTACCGGTAACGAGTCAGTGTGGAGGCTATATACAGGGGGTACCGCTACAGAGTCAGTGTAGAGGCTATATACAGGGGGTACCGGTACCGAGTCAGTGTAGAGGCTATATACAGGGGGTACCGCTACAGAGTCAGTGTAGAGGCTATATACAGGGGGTACCGGTACAGAGTCAGTGTGGAGGCTATATACAGGGGGTACCGGTACAGAGTCAATGTGGAGGCTATATACAGGGGGTACCGCTACAGAGTCAGTGTAGAGGCTATATACAGGGGGTACCGCTACAGAGTCAGTGGAGAGGCTATATACAGGGGGTACTGGTACAGAGTCAGTGTGGAGGCCATATACAGGGGGTACCGGTACAGAGTCAGTGTAGAGGAAATATACAGGGGGTACCACTACAGAGTCAGTGTAGAGGCTATATACAGGGGGTACCGCTACAGAGTCAGTGTGGAGGCTATATACAGGGGGTATCGGTACAGAGTCAGTGTAGAGGCTATATACAGGGGGTACCGCTACAGAGTCAGTGTAGAGGCTATATACAGGGGGTACCGGTAACGAGTCAGTGTGGAGGCTATATACAGGGGGTACCGCTACAGAGTCAGTGTAGAGGCTATATACAGGGGGTACCGGTACCGAGTCAGTGTAGAGGCTATATACAGGGGGTACCGCTACAGAGTCAGTGTAGAGGCTATATACAGGGGGTACCGGTACCGAGTCAGTGTGGAGGCTATATACAGGGGGTACCGCTACAGAATCAGTGTAGAGGCTATATACAGGGGGTACCGGTACCGAGTCAGTGTAGAGGCTATATACAGGGGGTACCGCTACAGAGTCAGTGTAGAGGCTATATACAGGGGGTACCGCTACAGAGTCAGTGTGGAGACTATATACAGGGGGTACCGGTACAGAGTCAGTGTAGAGGCTATATACAGGGGGTACCGCTACAGAGTCAATGTGGAGGCTATATACAGGGGGTACCGCTACAGAGTCAGTGTGGAGACTATATACAGGGGGTACCGCTACAGAGTCAGTGTAGAGGCTATATACAGGGGGTACCGGTACAGAGTCAGTGTAGAGGCTATATACAGGGGGTACCGCTACAGAGTCAATGTGGAGGCTATATACAGGGGGTACCGCTACAGAGTCAGTGTGGAGACTATATACAGGGGGTACCGCTACAGAGTCAGTGTAGAGGCTATATACAGGGGGTACCGCTACAGAGTCAATGTGGAGGCTATATACAGGGATCACCGGTACCGAGTCAATGTGGAGGCTATATAAAGGGGGTACCGGTACAGAGTCAGTGTAGAGGCTATATACAGGGGGTACCGCTACAGAGTCAGTGTAGAGGCTATATACAGGGGGTACCGCTACAGAGTCAGTGGAGAGGCTATATACAGGGGGTACTGGTACAGAGTCAGTGTGGAGGCTATATACAGGGGGTACCGGTACAGAGTCAGTGTAGAGGAAATATACAGGGGGTACCACTACAGAGTCAGTGTAGAGGCTATATACAGGGGGTACCGCTACAGAGTCAGTGTGGAGGCTATATACAGGGGGTATCGGTACAGAGTCAGTGTAGAGGCTATATACAGGGGGTACCGCTACAGAGTCAGTGTAGAGGCTATATACAGGGGGTACCGGTAACGAGTCAGTGTGGAGGCTATATACAGGGGGTACCGCTACAGAGTCAGTGTAGAGGCTATATACAGGGGGTACCGGTACCGAGTCAGTGTAGAGGCTATATACAGGGGGTACCGCTACAGAGTCAGTGTAGAGGCTATATACAGGGGGTACCGGTACAGAGTCAGTGTGGAGGCTATATACAGGGGGTACCGGTACAGAGTCAATGTGGAGGCTATATACAGGGGGTACAGCTATAGAGTCAGTGTAGAGGCTATATACAGGGGGTACCGCTACAGAGTCAGTGTGGAGACTATATACAGGGGGTACCGGTACAGAGTCAATGTGGAGGCTATATAAAGGGGGTACCGGTACAGAGTCAGTGTAGAGGCTATATACAGGGGGTACAGCTACAGAGTCAGTGTAGAGGCTATATACAGGGGGTACCGTTATAGAGTCAGTGTAGAGGCTATATACAGGGGGTACCGGTACCGAGTCAGTGTAGAGGCTAGATCAGGGGGTACCGCTACAGAGTCAGTGTAGAGGCTATATACAGGGGGTACCACTATAGAGTCAGTGTAGAGGCTATATACAGGGGGTACCGTTATAGAGTCAGGGTAGAGGCTATATACAGGGGGTACCGGTACCGAGTCAGTGTGGAGGCTATATACAGGGGGTACTGGTACTGAGTCAGTGTGGAGGCTATAT
The DNA here is from genome assembly GCF_016432855.1 of Salvelinus namaycush. Taxonomy (NCBI): domain Eukaryota; kingdom Metazoa; phylum Chordata; class Actinopteri; order Salmoniformes; family Salmonidae; genus Salvelinus; species Salvelinus namaycush. The sequence goes on from NW_024061465.1 coordinate 28,919, forward strand.
ACAGGGGGTACCACTATAGAGTCAGTGTAGAGGCTATATACAGTGGGTACCTCTACTGAGTCAGTGTAGAGGCTATATACAGGGGGCACCGGTACCGAGTCAGTGTGCAGGCTATATTCAGGGGCACCGGTACCGAGTCAGTGTGGAGGCTATATACAGGGGGTACCGGTACAGAGTCAATGTGCAGTGTGGAGGCTATATACAGGGGGTACAGGCTAGTGGAGGTAATATATAGCCACGTAATAACCATGTCGTAACCTGATAGTGTAATAACCATGTCGTAATCTGTCGTAGCCTGATAGTGTAATAACCATGTCGTAGCCTGATAGTGTAATAACCATGTCGTAGCCTGATAGTGTAATAACCATGTCGTAGCCTGATAGTGTAATAACCATGTCGTAACCTGATAGTGTATTAACCATGTCGTAGCCTGGTAGTGTAATAACCATGTCGTAGCCTGATAGTGTAATAACCACGTCGTAACCTGATAGTGTAATAACCATGTCGTAGTCTGATAGTGTAATAACCATGTCGTAGCCTGATAGTGTAATAACCACGTCGTAACCTGATAGTGTATTAACCATGTCGTAGCCTGGTAGTGTAATAACCATGTCGTAACCTGGTAGTGTAATAACCATGTCGTAACCTGATAGTGTAATAACCATGTCTTAGCCTGATAGTGTAATAACCATGTCGTAGCCTGATAGTGTAATAACCACGTCGTAACCTGATAATGTAATAACCATGTCGTAGTCTGATAGTGTAATAACCATGTCGTAGCCTGATAGTGTAATAACCATGTCGTAGCCTGATAGTGTAATAACCATGTCGTAGCCTGATAGTGTAATAACCATGTCGTAGCCTGATAGTGTAATAACCATGTCGTAGCCTGATAGTGTAATAACCATGTCGTAGCCTGATAGTGTAGGGCAGGCTAACTGCAATAAAGAGAGACTGTATTCAGCTAAAACTGATCATTCAGACTTTATAAACTAGAATGTGTTATAATAGTGCATGAGGTGTCCTTCTAGAACAGACTGGATGTTAAACTTCTGATGCTTCTAAGTTAAAGCATCAGACTCAGACTGCAACAGACCACTGACTGCTCACTGCTGTAGTTCATTCATTCAGCAAGCAGCCTGGAAACTCCAGAGACAAGTTCCGCATCATAGTTTACACGTCATTATACCTTCTATAGCTTTTAATAGAACGACCGACCGGATTCATTCATAATGCATGAATCATGTCGGCTCTATATGTGTTATTCTGAAACATTCGACAACGTTTGGTGACTGAACGTTGCCCTGAGGTGTATTCATCAGGAACCAAACGTAAACAAACCGTCAGAAAAAGGGAGGGACTAACCTGAGCTTGTCCAATGAGAAACGCTCGTTGTTGTTGCAAAACGTTTTGCTACGATCTGCACTATAGAATACACCCCTGGAAAGTATGAGACAGCGTTTCTGCTGGTGACTACTACAACAAAACTATTTTCAGTAGCCAAAAATAGTCGAATGTTGCCATTAAAATGACAATAATAGAGCTAATGTGATTTCTTATAATAAATGTCTGAGACGTGTTTGTCCTACAAAGTGTATTTTATATCTGTTCAAAAACGTTGCATCTTGCTGAACCGCCCCAATAATACTTTTATACACGGAAGTATAAGTGAAAGTAAAATAGGTATATCGACACACAAGGTCACTGTAGCAGCAGACAACTAGTAGATTTAGTTGTCCATAGGAAATGACAACACATTTACAGTCTAGTTTGATTTGTGTCCTAATATCCTTTCAGGTTGTATTACTATCATCCAGTGATCCACATAACATGAGGATGAACCCTGCTATTCTCCACTCAGGCTGCGGAGAGAGAAAGACGATTAAACGATAAGGTAGGCAACAATCTGCAATATAACTGTTCAATGGCAATTTCATTTTACGATTCTTGAAGAATATAATTTATGAAGACCTCATCTGTGCCCAGTACAGCCCTATATTGGACGCTGCGCATGGGCGTCCTACAGTAAGTGGCTACAATGCGGCGCACGGAAAATAACAGGTGAAATTCTTTAGGGGGGTAGCCTAGTTGTTTCCGAAAACCTTGTTACTGAAGGCATATGTGTCTATAATCCCTTGTCCGTCGGACCGGATTGTGTGTGGATATCTTTAGAAAATACTTGATAGAAACCGTCTGAACCGAACTTTTCTCCAAACCGGCACCTATAACTTGGCTCTATTAGGCTACGAGGAAGCGCGTCTTGCGCGCTGTCTACCACAGCCAAGGTGCCGGAGGGAGAAAAGTTCGGTTCAGACGGTTTCTATAGGTCTACAGATATCCACACATGATAGAATCCTGACCTACGGACAAGGAGTTACGGATTATCGATATTCAGTAACAGGATTTTAGGAAAAACAGGTAGCCTACCCGCCTACATAATTCTGCCAGTTATTTTCCAGGCTTCACATTGTAGCCACCAAGGACGCCAATGCGCGCATGCGCAGCGTCCTACTATAGTGGTAAACATAGAAATAAGAATGAATAGAAGATTGAATGAATGGAAGGGTATTTTACTCCATTATAAGGAATTCTTATCACGTTACAAGATCCCTGTAACACCTACAGATTGTGTGAATAGTTTTAGATGCCGTTCCCTCAGAGGGGTTGTTTTATTATCCAGGAACATGTCAAGCCCTGATCCTCAGATCATACCTACGATTAACCCTGTTGACTCATCAGTAGGAAAGATTCGTTTTCCTTTAGGCCATTCAACAACATTAGAGGAATAGGAACCTTGTTTCAATGTTGTATCTATTCCTTACATACATTGGAATGGTTTTATTGATAATATCTGTTGGGAGAAAGTTTGGATGTTGCCTCACACATACCTACTATTAACACAATTAAGGACGTTTCTTCTTCAATTATTCATAAATATTATCCTACCAACCACTATATGAAGAAGTGTAAAAAACACCATCATTTCAAGTTGTACCTTTTGTAATGACCACCCAGAAACAGTGTTGCATCTTTTTGGGGATTGTGTTCATGTGAGGAATCTGATGCAAGACATCAGTAGATTTATAATGGAACACATTTAAGAAGATCTTACACTATAATGGAGAGATGTGCTCCTTAGAAACAAGTTGAAACAATTTTATGCAATTCATTTCATTATTCTTTTGGCCAAATTTCATATTTACAAATGCACACTACTGGTCAAAAGTTTTAGATTCTTGAAATAGTCACCCTTTGCCTTGAATACAGCTTTGCACACTCTTGACATTCTCCAAACCAGCTTCACCTGGAATGCTTTTCCAAAAGTCTTGAAGGATTTCCCACATATGCTGATCACTTGTTGGCTGCTTTTCCTTCACTCTGCGGTCAAACTTATCCCAAACCATCTCAATTGGGTTGAGGTCGGGGGGTTTTGGAGGCCAGGTCATCTGATGCAGCACTCCATCACTCTCCTTCTTGGTCAAATAGCCCTTACACAGGCTGGAAGTGTGTTGGGTCATTGTCCTGTTGAAAAATAAATGAAAGTCTCACTAGGCACAAACCAGATGGGATGGCTATATACTATATGGTAGCTAGGACTATAAGACTATATGGTAGCTAGGACTATAAGACTATATGGTAGCTAGGACTATAAGACTATATGGTAGCTATGACTATAAGACTATATGGTAGCTAGGACTATAAGACTATATGGTAGCTAGGACTATAAGACGACATGGTAGCTAGGACTATAAGACTATATGGTAGCTAGGACTATAAGACTATATCGTAGCAAGGACTATAAGACTATATGGTAGCTATGACTATATGACTATATGGTAGATAGGACTATAAGACTATATGGTAGCGAGGACTATAAGACTATATGGTAGCTATGACAGTAAGACTATATGGTAGCTAGGACTATCAGACTATATGGTAGCTAGGACTATAAGACTATATGGTAGCTAGGACTATAAGACTATATGGTAACTAGGACTATAAGACTACATGGTAGCTATGACAATAAGACTATATGGTAGCTAGGACAATAACACTATATGGTAGCTAGGATTATAAGACTATATGGTAGCTAGGACTATAAGACCATATGGTAGCTATGACAATAAGACTATATGGTAGCTAGGACTATAAGACTCTACGGTAGCTATCACAATAAGAGTCTATGGTAGATATGACAATAAGACTACAGGGTAGCTATGACAATAAGACTACATGGTAGCTATGACAATTAGACTATATGGTAGCTAGTACTATAAGACTACAGGGTAGCTATGACAATAAGACTACAGCGTAGCTATGACAATAAGACTACAGGGTAGCTAGGACTATAAGACTACATGGTAGCTCGGACTATAAGACTACAGGTTAGCTAGGGTAGCTAGGACTGTAAGACTATATGGTAGGTATGAGACTATATGGTAACTAGGACTATAATACTATATGGTAACTAGGACTATAAGACTAAATGATAACTAGGACTATAATACTATATGGTAGCTATCAGACTACATGGTAGCTATGAACGATTCTTGAATGATATAATTCATAAAGACATCATCTGTGCACAGTATAGCTCTGTATAGGACGCCGGCAGCGTTGCAGTTCTTGCAAAACCCAGCAGCGTTGCAGTTCTTGACACAAACCGGTGCTACTGGCACTTACTACCAAGCCCCGTTCAAAGACACTTTAATATTTAGACTGTATTCAGCTAAAACTGATCATTCAGACTTTATATACTAGAACGTGTTATAATAGTGCATGAAGGGTCCTTCTAGAACAGACTGGATGTTAAACTGCTGAAGCTTCTAAGTTATAGCATCAGACTCAGACTGCAACAGACCACTGACTGCTCACTGCTGTAGTTCATTCATTCAGCAAGCAGCCTGGAAACTCCAGAGACAAGTTCTGCATCATAGTTTACACGTCATTAAGATTATAACTCCTGTAGCTTTTAATAGACCGACCCGACCGGCTTCATTCATAATGCATGAATGTAATGATAGTCATTGCCCGGGACTAAACTAACTGGGGCATGTTCTCTGAGCAGGACCCAACGTTTTGGAACGTTCAGATGTTATGAACAAACATGCCTCTCTGACATTTAGAATAGTGATTCAGTTCGGCTCTTTATCTGGTAATTCTATCTGTAACATTCGACAACGTTTGGCGAATGAACGTTGCCCTGAGGTGTATTCATTAGGATCCAAACGAACACAAACCGTCCGAAACAGGGAGGGACTAACCTGAACTTGTCCAGTGAGAAACACTCGTTTTTGTTGCAAAACGTTTTGCTACGATCTGCACAATTGAATACACCCATGGAAAGTATGAGACAGCCTTCCTGCTGGTGGTTACGACAACAAACCACTTTCAGGAGCCAAACGCTGTCGAATGTTGCCGATAGAAATGTCATGAATAGATGTGATTCCTTCTTCTAAATATCTGAGGCATGTTTGTCCTACATAGTGTTTTTTATATCTGTTCAAAAACGTTGCGTCTTGCTGAACCACCCCCAATAATGTTTTTAGACACGTTCCATACATTCCATATACCTCTCATCCCCGGGTTAATTCCAGGACCTCCTTTGAGGATTTACCACCCATCTTATTAAATTACTTTCCTTGTTATTATACTTATTCTCACAATCTATGTGTGTGCTTTTACTGTTTTTATAATTAAATCTTACAATCTATGTGTGTGCTCTTATTCTCATATATTTTTTAATAGTCCCAGACTACTTCCCATATATCTTTACTTGTCCCAGACTACTTCACATATACCCCTAATAGCCCCAGACTACTTCCCATATTCCTCTAATAGTCCCAGACTATTTCGATACGGGGTAGTTTCTTTTGGTAATGACCTCAACTACCTTGAGTCATTGCAGACCCAATTTCGTTCAATACTCAGCCCCCCGTTTTATATTTATCTAGATACTTTGTTACTTTTGAACTTTCTCTATATATAAAAAAAAAAAAGTATACTGAATATGAATCCTCCTGGACTTTAGTGATTATCACCTTACCTACATAAGATTTATAACAATGTATACGTCTAATGCAAGTTTAGATCCTACCCCCAAAATCCATGAATAAAGATTACTGACCTTATTCTTGCAGCTGAGAATTCAATGCAGGTTGGATCTCGTCACCACCTCTGTCGTGTACCAGTTCACCACTGGCCTGAAATAAATCCTAAATTCAGAGGTCAAGGTCTTTGTCTTACGGATCCTGGATCCGCCTGTGCACGGTTTTCAGCAGTTCCTTGGGACGACAGAGGCAGGTATTGAGATCCGGCTCGAAGGACCAAGCTGTCACGAGAATTCTTTATCCCAATGTTGTGAACTCAACTCTCACTTAAGCTTTGAATAATTCCCAGGGGTTGTAAATCCCTGGTTAATGAAGAATTCGACAAAGTCCCAGTCTGCAATAGGTAAAAAGTTTATTCAGAGAACGATCTGAAAATCATACAATGCACATTAGGTAATATACCTCACATTTGGTCATCAATCCCCTCCTCTTCTCCTAACCCTATCAATACTATTTACAAGTCTTCTCCTACACATCCATTGCTTATCATATCCTGCAACATGTTACATAATCTACTGCAAGCCTAACAGTTTCTCCCCTCCCTGGGTGGGGAGACCTCCTTCCTGTTATCAGTTTCACAGTAGTCACAAGTTGTCTGTCACAAGCTGTCTGTTAACAGTTCCTGTTTTCCTATGCACAATCATGGAAGAATTCTAGTCTTATGATTCAAATACATTTCACTCCATTATACAGTGACAGGGTGGAATACTGTTAGTTATTGCCTTGACATTAATTTGAACGTATAAATAATTTAGTCATTAAACATATAAATCATGTGAATTTATTCACAACACCGAAACAGGGAGGCACTCAGCCAAACTTGTCCAATGTTTTGCTACGGTGTTGAATACACCCTAGTAGTGTATAATGCAGTCTAGTGTATTTGGTTGGCTGGCCCATATAGTAGTGTATAATGGCCCATATAGTAGTGTATAATGCAGTCTAGTGTATTTGGTTGGCTGGCCCATATAGTAGTGTATAATGTGGTCTAGTGTTTTGGTTGGCTGGCCCATATATTAGTGTATAATGGCCCATATAGTAGTGTATAATGCAGTCTAGTGTATTTGGTTGGCTGGCCCATATATTAGTGTATAATGTGGTCTAGTGTTTTGGTTGGCTGGCCCATATAGTAGTGTATAATGGCCCATATAGTAGTGTCTAATGGCCCATATAGTAGTGTATAATGGCCCATATAGTAGTGTATAATGGCCCATATAGTAGTGTATAATGGCCCCTATAGTAGTGTATAATGTGGTCTAGTGTATTTGGTTGACTGGTCCATATAGTAGTGTATAATGGCCCATATAGTAGTGATTAATGGCCCATATAGTAGTGTATAATGGCCCATATACTAGTGTATAATGGCCCATATAGCAGTGTATAATGGCTCATATAGTAGTGTATAATGGCCCAAATAGTAGTGTATAATGCGGTCTAGTGTATTTGGTTGGCTGGCCCATATAGTAGTGTATAATGGCCCATATAGTAGTGTATAATGGCCCATATAGTAGTGTATAATGGCCCATATAGTAGTGTATAATGGCCCATATAGTAGTGTATAATGGCCCATATAGTAGTGTATAATGGCCCATATAGTAGTGTATAATGGCCCATATAGTAGTGTATAATGTGGTCTAGTGTATTTGGTTGACTGGTCCATATAGTAGTGTATAATGGCCCATATAGTAGTGATTAATGGCCCATATAGTAGTGTATAATGGCCCATATACTAGTGTATAATGGCCCATATAGCAGTGTATAATGGCCCATACAGTAGTTTATAAAGGCCCATATAGTAGTGTATAATGGCCCATATAGTAGTGTATAATGGCCCATATAGTAGTGTATAATGGCCCATATAGTAGTGTATAATGGCCCATATAGTAGTGTATAATGGCCCATATAGCAGTGTATAATGGCCCATATAGTAGTGTATAATGGCCTAGATAGTAGTGTATTTGGTTAGCTGGCTGTCAGGTCTAAACTATAATCAGAGGTTGTAAGGCTCTGAGTTTCTATCTAAGAAGAATAGTTTAGCCCCATCATAGACACTAAACCCAGCGAACGGTTTGTAAGCGTTTATTCAGAGAGCTCTGAAAATCATACAATGCACATAGCTTTTTATACCTCACATTTGGTTTTACAACACATTTTATAAATGCCCCTCCTCTTCTCTAACTCTGTCACAATGTTCTACTTTGATAGCTCCTTCTGTCTAACAGGGTACGTCTATAATTCTGCTTCATGTCTGCAGCTGACAACTCAATACAGGAAACCTCTGTGGTTTCAAAGCACCTGCTTTACTTCTCTTCTCGGAACTCAGTCTCGCCTAATCTGCTGAGAAATAGATCAACTTGTTTTCTTCAAACCCACACAGACACGTTCCATCTTAACCGACACGTTCTTTTATGCATTCAATATTTCTCTAACCTACTGTTAAACACACTTACAAATGCTAACTGTTCTCTTCTATTATTCAACATTAACTCAATAAATGAATACTATTCACATGTTTTCCTCAACACTGGCCCATATAGTAGTGATTAATGGCCCATATAGTAGTGTATAATGTGGTCTAGTGTATTTGGTTGGTTGGCCCATATAGTAGTGTGTAATGTGGTCTAGTGTATTTGGTTTGCTGGCCCATATAGTAGTGTATAATGGCCCATATAGAAGTGTATAATTGCCCATATAGTAGTGTATAATGTGGTCTAGTGTATTTGGTTGGCTGGCCCATATAGCAGTGTATAATGGCCAATATAGTAGTGTATAATGGCCCATATAGTAGTGTGTAATGTGGTTTAGTGTATTTGGTTGGCTGGCCCATATAGTAGTGTATAATGGCCCATATAGAAGTTTATAATTGCCCATATAGTAGTGTATAATGTGGTCTAGTGTATTTGGTTGGCTGGCCCATATAGCAGTGTATAATGGCCAATATATTAGTGTATAATGGCCCATATAGTAGTGTATAATGGCCCATATAGTAGTGTATAATGGCCCATATAGTAGTGTATAATGGCCAATATAGTAGTGTATAATGGCCCATATAGTAGTGTATAATGTGGGCTAGTGTATTTGGTTGGCAGGCCCATATAGTAGTGTATAATGTGGTCTAGTGTGTTTAGTTGGCTGGCCCATATAGTAGTGTATAATGGCCCATATAGTAGTGTATAATGGCCAATATATTAGTGTATAAAGGCCCATATAGTAGTGTATAATGTGGTCTAGTGTTTTTGGTTGGCTGGCCCATATAGTAGTGTTTAATGCGGTCTAGTGTATTCGGTTGGCTGGCCCATACAGTAGTGTATAATGGCCCATATAGTAGTGTATACTGGCCCATATAGTAGTGTATAATGTGGTCTAGTGTGTTTGGTTAGCTGGCCCATATAGTAGTGTATAATGTGGTCTAGTGTGTTTGGTTGGCTGGCCCATATAGTAGTGTATAATGGCCCATATAGTAGTTTATAATGGCCCATATAGTAGTGTATAATGTGGTCTACTGTATTCGGTTGCCTGGCCCATATAGTAGTGTATAATGGCCTAAATAGTAGTGTATAATTGGCCCATATAGTAGTGTATAATGGCCCATATAGTAGTGTATAATGGCCCATATAGCAGTGTATATGCGGTCTAGTGTATTTGGGTGGCTGGCCCATATAGTAGTGTATATTGCGATCTAGTATATTTGGTTGGCTGGCCCATGTAGTAGTGTATAATGGCCCATATAGTAGTGTATAATGGCCCATATATTAGTGTATAATGGCCCATATAGTAGTGTATAATGCGGTCTAGTATATTTGGTTGGCTTGCCCATATAGTAGTGTATAATGGCCCATATAGTGGTGTATAGTGGCCCATATATTAGTGTATAATGGCCCATATAGTAGTGTATAATGTGGTCTAGTGTTTTTGGTTGGCTGGCCCATAGACAGTAGGGAGAACAAGTATTTGATTCACTGCCGATTTTGTAGGTTTTCCTACTTACAAAGCATGTAGAGGTCTGTAATGTTTATCATAGGTACACTTCAACTGTGAGAGACGGAATCTAAAACAATAATCCAGAAAATCACATTGTATGATATTTAAGTAATTCATTTGCATTTTATTGCATGACATAAGTATTTGATCACCTACCAACCAGTAAGAATTCCGGCTCTCACAGACCTGTTAGTTTTTCTTTAAGAAGCCCTCCTGTTCTCCACTCATTACCTGTATTAACTGCACCTGTTTGAACTCGTTACCTGTATAAAAGACACCTGTCCACACACTCAATCAAACAGACTCCAACCTCTCCACAATGGCCAAGACCAGAGAGCCGTGTAAGGACATCAGGGATAAAATTGTAGACCTGCACAAGGCTGGGATGGGCTACAGGACAATAGGCAAGCAGCTTGGTGAGAAGGCAACAACTGTTGGCGCAATTATTAGAAAATGGAAGAAGTTCAAGATGACGGTCAATCACCCTCGGTCTGGGGATCCATGCAAGATCTCACCTCTTGGGGCATCAATGATCATGAGGAAGGTGAGGGATCAGCCCAGAACTACACGGCAGGACCTGATCAATGACCTGAAGAGAGCTGGGACCACAGTCTCAAAGAAAACCATTGGTAACACACTACGCCATCATGGATTAAAATCCTGCAGCGCACGCAAGGTCCCCCTGCTCAAGCCAGCGCATGTCCAGGTTCGTCTGAAGTTTGCCAATGACCATCTGGATGATCCAGAGGGGGAATGGGAGAAGGTCATGTGGTCTGATGAGACAAAAATAGAGCTTTTTGGTCTAAACTCCACTCGCCGTGTTTGGAGGAAGAAGAAGGATGAGTACAACCCCAAGAACACCATCCCAACCGTGAAGCGTGGAGGTGGAAACATCATTCTTTGGGGATGCTTTTCTGCAAAGGGGACAGGACGACTGCATCGTATTGAGGGGAGGATGGATGGGGCCATGTATCGCGAGATCTTGGCCAACAACCTCCTTCCCTCAGTAAGAGCATTGAAGATGGGTCGTGGCTGGGTCTTCCAGCATGACAACGACCCGAAATACACAGCCAGGGCAACGAAGGAGTGGCTTCGTAAGAAGCATTTCAAGGTCCTGGAGTGGCCTAGCCAGTCTCCAGATCTCAACCCCATAGAAAATCTTTGGAGGGAGTTGAAAGTCCGTGTTGCCCAGCAACAGCCCCAAAACATCACTACTCTAGAGGAGATCTGCATGGAGGAATGGGCCAAAATACCAGCAACAGTGTGTGAAAACCTTGTGAAGACTTACAGAAAACGTTTGACCTCTGTCATTGCCAACAAAGGGTATATAACAAAGTATTGAGATAAACTTTTGTTATTGACCAAATACTTATTTTCCACCATAATTTGCAAATAAATTCATTACAAATCCTACAATGTGATTTTCTGGAGAAAAAAAATTCTAATTTTGTCTGTCATAGTTGAAGTGTACCTATGATGAAAATTACAGGCCTCTCTCATCTTTTTAAGTGGGAGAATTTGCACAATTGGTGGCTGACTAAATACTTTTTTGCCCCACTGTACATGTAATTGTGCCAGACATACACACAAACATATACAGTTGGCATTGCTGTTATGATTTCAGTTGTCTTTGATGTCCTTTTTTAAAATAGATTGTCAATATTACGTATTGGATCCCAAACAAAACTGTTTTCTTCTGTATTTTCCTTTCTTCTCTTTAGTTCATTATCTTGGTTGTTGGTGCATTGGGGGGTTCTTGTGGGGTGGGGATTGTTTTTTATATTCCTGGGGGGGACTGTGGGAGGGGTCTTGAATGGTTGAGGGACAGCTATTGGGGAACAGTGGGGGGATCTTGGAGGGTTCGGGTTCACGTTTTTTGGCCTGGTTGTAGATCGGTCAACATGCCCTTGAGCATTGACCCTGGATGCTTGAAATAAAAAATCTAAAAAACGAATAAATAAAACACTTTTTAAAAAACTGCCTTGTTCAGGGGCAGAACGACAGATGTTTACCTTGTCACCTCAAGCTACCTGCCGCCCCATAATTCTAAGTAAATCAATCAATCATTTATTAATGCAATTGCAGACAGAAGTTGACAACGGCAACACAGCACACATGTTTCCCAGTAAGTTCTGCAAAATATGAAAGGGTCCTAGTTGTTTTATTATGCTTGCAGTCAACCCCTAGTGATGTCACTGCCTACGTCATTACCTTCTACTCATGAGACCAAGCCCATGCATACACAGCTATACAACCACTAGTTCCAGTGTTATCTAAGGGCTCAGCAGTAGATGTCCACTCCCCAAGTTGATTTATAGTGGTATGTCTGACTTGTCTCTTATCTCTTTCACTCCCCTGCAGGGTTCTGTGTCTATGAATCTCTTTTAGCCTTGAGGCGCTTTCTCACAGACACCCTGTTTAGTCTGCAATAACTCACACATCTCTCAGACTGTTTCTTATAAGAGAGAGAGAAACTAGAAAAGAGCTGTGGAACAGTATTAAACCTTATAATGAATATATATATTGTTCATCTGTAGTCCAGGACCCTATAAATATAGTGGGGGAGGGGTCTTATAACCCCTCCCCTTCTATTAATACAACATAAGCATAATCAATTATTATAATACATCAAACATTTGGAACAGCCCCTATCATGAACCCCATCACAACCACTATATGAAGAAGTAAAAAAACACCATTATTTCAAATTGTACCTTTTGTAATGACCACCCAGAAACAGTGTTGCATCATGTAAGGAATCTGATGCAAGACATCAGTAGATTTATAATGGAACACATTTATGAAGATCTTACACTATAATGGAGAGATGTGCTGCTTGGATTCTTTACTTAAGATAGAAATAAATTGAAACAATTTCATGTAATTAATTTCATTATTCTTTTGGCCAGATTTCATATTTACTGGTCAAAAGTTTTAGGTTCTTTACATTTACATTTACATTTACATTTAAGTCATTTAGCAGACGCTCTTATCCAGAGCGACTTACAAATTGGTGCATTCACCTTATGATATCCAGTGGAACAGCCACTTTACAATAGTGCATCTAACTCTTTTAAGGGGGAGGGGGGGGTTAGAAGGATTACTTTATCCTATCCTAGGTATTCCTTAAAGAGGTGGGGTTTCAGGTGTCTCCGGAAGGTGGTGATTGACTCCGCTGACCTGGCGTCGTGAGGGAGGTTCTTGAAATAGCCACCCTTTGCCTTGATGACAGCTTTGCACACTCTTGGCATTCTCTCAACCAGCTTCACCTGGAATGCTTTTCCAAAAGCCTTGAAGGAGTTCCCACATATGCTGATCACTTGTTGGCTGCTTTTCCTTCATTCTGCTGTCTGACTCATCCCAAACCATCTCAATTTGGTTGAGGTCGGGGGATTGTGGAGGCCAGGTCATCTGATGCAGCACTCCATCACTCTCCTGGGTAAATAAAAAACAAACAATTTATCATAATAACGTTTTAAATGAAGGTTAGGCCCTACTTGCTACATTTTAGCTGGTCTAGACTAGACTTCATAAATAGGTCGGAAAATTGAGAGTCAGACGAATTGTCAAAGGATCTGCAGTCCATAAATCTGTCCAGTAGATGTAGTTGTCTATCGGACATATACAAACTAGTTTGATTTGTTTCCTTATATCCTAAATAATATAATATCAGGTTGTATTGTCATCCGCTGATCCACATTAGGATGAATCCTGCTGGTCTCCACTCAGGCAGCGGAGGGAGAGAGTCGAAAAACGATAATATAACTGCATTATAACTGTTCAATGGCCATTTCCATGAACGATTATTGAATAATATAACTTATAAAGACCTCATCTGTGCACAGTATTGCTCTGTATAGGACGCCAGCAGTGTTGCAGTTCTTGCAAAACCCAGCAGCGTTGCAGTTCTTGACACAAACTGGCACTTACTACCAAACCCTGTTCAAAGGCACTTCAATATTTAGTCTTACCTTTTCACCCTCACCCTAAATTATCCTAAATGTTTTTTTTTTATATTATCAACTGTTGCTAACGATACTCAGCATTTACGGAGGAAGCAAATGAAGGTAAACAAAATAATAGAATGAAATGGAATGATAATGTAGCCTTTACCAACTGAAGGGAAGTAACAGTAAATTTGGCAGTTGAATATGTGTTGTTTTTAGGCCTACTGACGGTCCATACTGATATTTAACATGATAGAAACATGAAATAGAGAAAATCAGGAAAGCCTTTATTTCAGACATTCCAGAATGCCCATCCCTGCAAGTTAAAAGGCAGTACAATTAAAATTCTGCATAATGGCACAGTATTTCATCAACTTTGACGTGGGATAGTTGATATGTTGATACGCTGAACAGTGTTGTACCTAATATACTGACCACCCCGTTCAGAGGTATACACTCAGTGGTCAGTTTATTAGGTACACCACCCCGTTCAGAGGTATACACTCAGTGGTCAGTTTATTAGGTACACCACCCCGTTCAGAGGTATACACTCAGTGGTCAGTTTATTAGGTACACCACCTCGTTCAGAGGTATACACTCAGTGGTCAGTTTATTAGGTACACCACCTCGTTCAGAGGTATACACTCAGTGGTCAGTTTATTAGGTACACCACCTCGTTCAGAGGTATACACTCAGTGGTCAGTTTATTAGGTACACCACCCCGTTCAGAGGTATACACTCAGTGGTCAGTTTATTAGGTACACCACCTCGTTCAGAGGTATACACTCAGTGGTCAGTTTATCCTGATTATCCTCCACTGATTATCCTCCACTGATTATCCTCCACTAATTGTCCTCCACTGATTATCCTCCACTGACCCAGATCAGTTGTGTTATGAAAAAAGGAATTTCTAGATATATCATATGTGTAATATGAGTAGTACTTTAATATCCCACTCAAGGAGAAGTTCTGTTACTGATATGCATGGAAGAGATCATGTCCAACAACGTTCAGGTAACCATAGTGCAGTTAACTTAACTGAATCAGTTCAACTGTCATCCATCTTTGATCTGACCCCATCAGAACCCCAAATATACTCTTGTTTTACTCCATTGTCATAGATACAGTCACATGTAGTTGGTGTATGTTTATTTACATGGGATAAAAAGTTAAATTTAATAAATAAACCTAATCATTACTTGACTCTTCTACTGTTGACTGACTATGTACTGTCTTCTTCCAGAGATCCTACTTGTTGAAACATATCAGTGATGCTGCAGAAACAACCTGAGACATGGCTTCTACAAGACAATCTGCTTTAGAGTACATTACAAATGGAAGGTTACATCTCATTGGAAGGCTCCAGAATCTGCCCCTCATTGTGGAAAACCTGTTCCAGCGCAAGGTTCTTCACGAGGAGGAAGTCAGTAAAATTCAAGCTGAAGTTGACTGTTTTGACCAAACCAGAAGAATTCTGGACTGGGTCTCAGCCAAAGGAGAGGCTGCATGCTACGAGTTACTGATGATTCTCGACATCACAAGGAAGAGGACCTTAGGCGACGCTGACTTACAGCAATGGATCAGCTGCTTCCCCTTCGAGGAAGACCCAGAGATGACAGACTACCTTGTTGGTAAGTGATTGTATAGTATCCTATTAGTATACACTATATACAGTTGAAGTCGGAAGTTTACATACACCTTAGCCACATACTATTATGCAGATGAATGAGGACCCAAAAGCGACTTAACAAAAACAGAGTCTTTATTCCAAACTTAAACAAAACGGTACTCCTGGATATATCTTAGATGACACCTGCTCACACGCAGCATCTGATGAAGGCCAAAAAACACGACAGGGCGGAACCAGGACGCCTGCTCACACGCAGCATCTGATGAAGGCAAAAACACGACAGGGCGGAACCAGGACACGGAACAGCAAACATCAAACAAAGATCCGACAAGGACAGAAGCGGAAAACAGAGGGAGAAATAGGAACTCTAATCAGAGGGCAAAATAGGGGACAGGTGTGAAAGATTAAATGAGGTAGTTAGGAGAATGAGGAACAGCTGGGAGCAGGAACGGAACGATAGAGAGAGAGCGAGAGAGGAAGAGAGGGAGGGGAAGAGAGAGGGAAAGAACCTACTAAGACCAGCAGAGGGAGACAAATGGAAGGGAAGCACAGGGACAAGACATGATAATCAAAAGACAAAACATGACAGTACCCCCCCACTCACCGAGCGCCTCCTGGCGCACTCGAGGAGGAACCCTGGCGGCAACGGAGGAAATCATTAATCAACGAACGGTCCAGCACGTCCCGAGATGGAACCCAACTCCTCTCCTCAGGACCGTAACCCTCCCAATCCACTAAGTACTGGTGACCACGTCCCCGAGAACGCATGTCCATGATCTTCCGTACCTTGTAAATAGGTGCGCCCTCGACAAGGACGGGAGGGGGGGAGGGAAGACGAACGGGAGCGCGAAGAAAAGGCTTGACACAAGAGACATGGAAGACAGGGTGGACGCGACGAAGATGTCGCGGAAGAAGCAGTCGCACAGCGACAGGATTGACGACCTGAGAGACACGGAACGGACCAATGAACCGCGGAGTCAACTTGCGAGAAGCTGTCGTAAGGGGAAGGTTACGAGTGGAAAGCCACACTCTCTGACCGCGACAATACCTAGGACTCTTAATCCTACGTTTATTGGCGGCTCTCACAGTCTGCGCCCTGTAACGGCAAAGTGCGGACCTGACCCTCCTCCAAGTGCGCTCACAACGTTGGACAAAAGCCTGAGCGGAGGGAACGCTGGACTCGGCGAGCTGGGACGAGAACAGAGGAGGCTGGTAACCAAGACTACTCTGAAACGGAGATAGCCCTGTAGCAGACGAAGGAAGCGAGTTGTGAGCGTACTCAGCCCAGGGGAGCTGTTCTGCCCAAGACGCAGGGTTTCGAAACGAAAGGCTGCGTAAAATGCGACCAATCGACTGATTGGCCCTTTCTGCTTGACCGTTAGACTGGGGATGAAACCCGGAAGAGAGACTGACTGAAGCACCGATCAAACGACAGAACTCCCTCCAAAACTGTGACGTGAATTGCGGACCTCTGTCTGAAACGGCGTCTAACGGGAGGCCATGAATTCTGAACACATTCTCAATGATGATTTGTGCCGTCTCCTTAGCGGAAGGAAGCTTAGCGAGGGGAATGAAATGTGCCGCCTTAGAGAACCTATCGATAACCGTAAGAATCACAGTCTTCCCCGCAGACGAAGGCAGACCGGTAATAAAGTCTAAGGCGATGTGAGACCATGGTCGAGAAGGAATGGGAAGCGGTCTGAGACGACCGGCAGGAGGAGAGTTACCAGACTTAGTCTGCGCGCAGTCCGAACAAGCAGCCACGAAACGGCGCGTGTCCCGCTCCTGAGTAGGCCACCAAAACCGCTGGCGAATAGAAGCAAGCGTACCCCGAACACCGGGGTGGCCAGCTAACTTGGCAGAATGAGCCCACTGAAGAACAGCCAGACGAGTAGGGACAGGAACAAACAGAAGGTTACTAGGACAAGCGCGCGGCGACGCAGTGTGAGTGAGCGCTTGCTTTACCTGTCTCTCAATTCCCCAGACAGTCAACCCGACAACACGCCCTTCAGGGAGAATCCCCTCGGGTCGGTAGAAACCACAGAAGAACTAAAGAGACGGGATAAGGCATCAGGCTTGGTGTTCTTATTCCCCGGGCGATAGGAAATCACGAACTCGAAACGAGCGAAAAACAACGCCCAACGAGCTTGACGTGCATTAAGTCGTTTGGCAGAACGGATGTACTCAAGGTTCTTATGGTCAGTCCAAACGACAAAAGGAACGGTCGCCCCCTCCAACCACTGTCGCCATTCGCCTATGGCTAAGCGGATAGCGAGCAGTTCGCGGTTACCCACATCATAGTTGCGTTCCGATGGCGACAGGCGATGAGAAAAGTAAGCGCAAGGATGAACCTTATCGTCAGACTGGAAGCGCTGGGACAGAATGGCTCCCACGCCCACCTCTGAAGCGTCAACCTCGACAATAAATTGTTTAGTGACGTCAGGAGTAACAAGGATAGGAGCGGATGTAAAACGCTTCTTGAGGAGATCAAAAGCTCCCTGGGCGGAACCGGACCACTTAAAGCAAGTCTTGACAGAAGTCAGAGCTGTGAGAGGGGCAGCCACTTGACCGAAATTACGAATGAAACGCCGATAGAAATTAGCGAAACCGAGAAAGCGCTGCAACTCGACACGTGACTTAGGGACGGGCCAATCGCTGACAGCCTGGACCTTAGCGGGATCCATCTGAATGCCTTCAGCGGAAATAACAGAACCAAGAAAAGTGACAGAGGAGACATGAAAGGCGCACTTCTCAGCCTTCACGTAGAGACAATTCTCTAAAAGGCGCTGGAGTACACGTCGAACGTGCTGAACATGAATCTCGAGTGACGGTGAAAAAATCAGGATATCGTCAAGGTAAACGAAAACAAAGATGTTCAGCATGTCTCTCAGTACATCATTGACTAATGCCTGAAAGACCGCTGGAGCATTAGAGAGACCGAACGGCAGAACCCGGTATTCAAAATGCCCTAACGGAGTGTTAAACGCCGTTTTCCACTCGTCCCCCTCTCTGATGCGTACGAGATGGTAAGCGTTACGAAGGTCCAACTTAGTAAAGAACCTGGCTCCCTGCAGCATCTCGAAGGCTGACGACATAAGGGGAAGCGGATAACGATTCTTAACCGTTATGTCATTCAGCCCTCGATAATCCACACAGGGGCGCAGAGTACCGTCCTTCTTCTTAACAAAGAAAAACCCCGCTCCGGCGGGAGAGGAAGAAGGCACCACGGTACCGGCGTTGAGAGAAACAGACAGATAATCCTCGAGAGCCTTACGTTCGGGAGCCGACAGAGAGTAAAGTCTACCCCGAGGGGGAGTGGTCCCCGGAAGGAGATCAATACAACAATCATACGACCGGTGAGGAGGAAGGGAGCTGGCTCTGGACCGACTGAAGACCGTGCGCAGATCATGATATTCCTCCGGCACTCCTGTCAAGTCACCAGGTTCCTCCTGAGTAGAGGGGACAGAAGACACAGGAGGGATAGCAGACATTAAACACTTCACATGACAAGAAACGTTCCAGGATAGGATAGAATTACTAGACCAATTAATAGAAGGATTATGACATACTAGCCAGGGATGACCCAAAACAACAGGTGTAAAAGGTGAACGAAAAATCAAAAAGGAAATGGTCTCACTGTGGTTACCAGATACTGTGAGGGTTAAAGGTAGTGTCTCACATCTGATACTGGGGAGAAGACTACCATCTAAGGCGAACATGGGCGTGGGCTTCCCTAACTGTCTGAGAGGAATGTCATGTTTCCGAGCCCATGCTTCGTCCATAAAACAACCCTCAGCCCCAGAGTCTATCAAGGCACTGCAGGAAGCAGCCGAACCGGTCCAGCGTAGATGGACCGACAAGGTAGTACAGGATCTTGATGGAGAGACCTGAGTAGTAGCGCTCACCAGTAGCCCTCCGCTTACTGATGAGCTCTGGCCTTTTACTGGACATGACATGACAAAATGTCCAGCAGAACCGCAATAGAGACAAAGGCGGTTGGTGATTCTCCGTTCCCTCTCCTTAGTCGAGATGCGAATACCTCCCAGCTGCATGGGCTCAGTCTCTGAGCTGATGGGAGAAGATGGTTGAGATGCGGAGAGGGGAAACACCGTTAACGCGAGCTCTCTTCCACGAGCTCGGTGACGAAGATCTACCCGTCGTTCTATGCGGATGGCGAGTGCAATCAAAGAGTCCACGCTGGAAGGAACCTCCCGGGAGAGAATCTCATCCTTAACCTCAGCGTGAAGTCCCTCCAGAAAACGAGCGAGCAACGCCGGCTCGTTCCAGTCACTGGATGCAGCAAGAGTGCGAAACTCTATAGAGTAATCCGTTATGGATCGATCACCTTGACATAGGGAAGCCAGGACCCTGGAAGCCTCCTTCCCAAAAACTGAACGATCAAAAACCCGTATCATCTCCTCTTTAAAGCTCTGATAATCGTTAGTACACTCAGCCCTTGCCTCCCAGATAGCTGTGCCCCACTCCCGAGCCCGACCAGTAAGGAGTGATATGACGTAGGCGATCCGAGCTCTCTCTCGTGAGTATGTGTTGGGCTGGAGAGAAAACACAATATCACACTGGGTCAGAAAGGAGCGGCACTCAGTGGGTTGCCCAGAGTAACATGGTGGGTTATTAACCCTAGGTTCCGAAGACTCGGAAGACCAGGAAGTAACAGGTGGCACGAGACGAAGACTCTGAAACTGTCCTGAGAGGTTGGAAACCTGAGCGGCCAGGGTCTCAACGGCATGACGAGCAGCAGACAATTCCTGCTCGTGTCTGCCGAGCATAGCTCCCTGGATCTCGATGGCAGTGTTGCGAGAATCCGTAGTCGCTGGGTCCATACTGGTCGGATCTTTCTATTATGCAGATGAATGAGGACCCAAAAGCGACTTAACAAAAACAGAGTCTTTATTCCAAACTTAAACAAAACGGTACTCCTGGATATATCTTAGATGACACCTGCTCACACGCAGCATCTGATGAAGGCCAAAAAACACGACAGGGCGGAACCAGGACGCCTGCTCACACGCAGCATCTGATGAAGGCAAAAACACGACAGGGCGGAACCAGGACACGGAACAGCAAACATCAAACAAAGATCCGACAAGGACAGAAGCGGAAAACAGAGGGAGAAATAGGAACTCTAATCAGAGGGCAAAATAGGGGACAGGTGTGAAAGATTAAATGAGGTAGTTAGGAGAATGAGGAACAGCTGGGAGCAGGAACGGAACGATAGAGAGAGAGCGAGAGAGGAAGAGAGGGAGGGGAAGAGAGAGGGAAAGAACCTACTAAGACCAGCAGAGGGAGACAAATGGAAGGGAAGCACAGGGACAAGACATGATAATCAAAAGACAAAACATGACACATACATTTAAACTCAGTTTTTCACAATTCCTGACATTTAATCCTAGTAAAAATTCCCTGTCTTAGGTCAGTTAGGATCACCACTTTATTTTAAGAATGTGAAATGTCAGAATAATAGTAGAGAGAATGATTTATTTCAGCTTTTATTTCTTTCATCACGTTCCCAGTGGGTCAGAAGTTTACATACACTGAATTAGTATTTGGTAGCATTGCCTTTAAATTGTTTAACTTGGGTCAAACGTTTCGGTAGCCTTCCACAACCTTCCCACAATAAGTTGGATGAATTATGGCCCATTCCACCTGACAGAGCTGGTGTAACTGAGTCAGGTTTGTAGGCCTCCTTGCTCACACACAGGTTTTCAGTTCTGCCCACAAATGTTCTATAGGATTGAGGTCAGGGCTTTGTGATGGCCGCTCCAATACCTTGACTTTGTTGCCCTTAAGCCATATTACCACAACTTTGGAAGTATTCTTGGGGTCATTGTCAATTTGGAAGACATTTTGCGACCAAGCTTTAACTTCCTGACTGATGCCTTGAGATGTTGCTTCAATATATCCACATAATTGTCCTTCCTCATGAAGCCATCTATTTTCTGATGTGCACTAGTCCCTCCTGCAGCAAAGCACCCCCATAACATGACGCTGCCACACCCGTGCTTCACGGTTGGGATGGTGTTCTTCGGCTTGCAAGCCTCCCTATTTTTCCTCCAAACATAACGATGGTCATTATGGTCAAACAGTTCTATTTTTGTTTAATCAGACCAGAGGACATTTCTCCAAAAAGTTTGATCTTTATCCCCATATGCAGTTGCAAACCATAGTCTGGCTTTTTATGGCGGTTTTTGGAGCAGTGGCTTCTTCCTTGCTGAGCGGCCTTTCAGGTTACGTCGATATAGGACTCATTTTACTGTGGATATAGATACTTTTGTACCTGTTTCCTCCAGCATCTTCACAAGGTCCTTTGCTGTTGTTCTGGGATTGATTTGCACTTTTCCGCGACAAAGTTTGTTAATCTCTAGGAGACAGAATGCGTCTCCTTCCTGAGCGGTATGACGGCTGCGTGGTCCCATGGTGTTTATACTTGTGTACTGTTGTTTGTACAGATGAACGTGGTACCTTCAGGCGTTTGGAAATTGCTCCCAAGGATGAAGCAGACTTGTGGAGGTCTACAATTTATTTTCTGAGGTTTTGGCTGATTTCTTTTGATTTTCCCATGATATCAAGTAATGAGTTTGAAGGTAGGCCTTGAAATACATTCACAGGTACACCTCCAATTTACTCAAATGATGTCAATTAGCCTATCAGAAGCTTCTAAAGCCATGTCATCATATTCTGAAAATTTCCAAGCTGTTTAAAGGCACAGTCAACTTAGTGTATGTAAACTTCTGACCCACTGGAATTGTGATACAATTAATTATAAGTTAAATAATCTGTCTGTAAACAATTTTTGGAAACATGACTTGCGTCATGCACAAAGTAGATGTATGAAACCGACTTGCCAAAAATATAGTTTGTTAACAAGAAATTTGTGGAGTGGTTGAAAAACGAGTTTTAATGACTCCAACCTAAGTGTATGTAAATTTCCGACTTCAACTGTAGTATACAATTGGCTGGGCTGAAAATTGTTGAAATTTGTCTTTCAAATATTATTTTAGGTGTGGTTAATTTAGCTTACTGTGCGACTCAGTGAACAGGGTTTGTACTTTTGGCACTATTCCTTTGGTTCCATGGTGCTGGGGAAGCTATTTGAAGAGCACATTGAAGGGGGTTAATGTACCTTTTTAGATTGTTCATCAAAAACAAGGACGACCAATGTCCTTTTCATGAAGTAAAAAACCTTCATTATGATGGCATGTTCAATAGAGATTTGTGTTATTGTCCTCCTTGATGAAGGCTATGCTGAAACGTGTCAGAGTTTTTATAGATATTGTTCTATTGAACATGCCCATCATAATAAAGGCATTTTAACTTTGTTTTTAGTGCCCCTTGGTCCTTCTTGTTTTTGATGACCATTTATCCCCAAAAGATCACCTTCAATCTATGAAGATCTACCAGTGTATCCTTGTAGCTTTCTATCCTGATTTTCTCTCGTCCTTTAGATTGGCTTTGATTTGTTGGCACAGTGCATTTACTCTCTCTTCCCTTAATACCTGTATTTTAGGTTCAAAACCCTGTCACGGATATCAAGAACAGCTGAAATATGAAGCACGGAGGATCACAGAGGGTGCATGGAAACAAAACTGTAGTCTCCTACCAGAGAGATTTAGAAATGAGGGGACTTTCTCTTACACCCCTCTTGTGTTAGATACACATGTGCATTCATCTGACTCTAAAATTAAAATGAAGAATAAAAGATGCAAGAAAGTTCGCCCTAAAAAGCTAAAGAGCTTCATCCCCATGGCCAAACAGGAAACATCCCCGGCTGAGCTGCTAAAAACACATGAGAAAAAAATCCTCCTGGTTGGAAAACCTGGAATTGGAAAAACAACAGTCGCCCATCAAATGTTGAACCTCTGGGCAGAGAAAGATCACAGAGAACTAGATTACATGTTTTATTTTGACGTGAGAGACATTTCACACAGAAAACCCATGAACCTGGAGGACCTTCTCTTTAACATGAACAGTGAGCCAAAAGAAAGCAAAGAAGAAGTGTTACAGGATATTAAGAAGAACTCTGAAAACGTTGTCATCATATTTGATGGAATCACAGACCTCTCCTATCTATCGGTAGTAAAGAACCTTGTGGAGAAACTCCTCCCTGATGCAAAGATTGTGACCACATGCAGACCAGATCAATCTGAAGACTTCCTGACAGACTGGCCCGTAGACTGGTTCAGAGTGGAGGTGAAAGGGTTCAGTGATGAATCCATCAGGGCTTACTTAACACAGATGCTGAGTGCTGAGCCTGACTCCTTGAGCAGTGTGTTAAACAACCTAGAGTTGTTCAGTCTGTGCCATGTCCCAATGTACGCACTGATGGTGGTTGCCTGCATTTATTTCCCTACCTCAGAGGCTTCTAAACAGACATGCACTATAACTGAAATGTACATTAACATCCTCCGTCACTGCATCCAAAAACACAGTGCCAAACGATGTAAGGATACCGACAAGTGTCTCAAAGAAAACAAAGAGAAAATATTGTCTTTGGCAGAAATTGCTTTTGATGCGACAAATGAAAAAAATATGAACTTGACAACACTGAGTTGTGAAGAAAGCAGTGTCCATTTTGCATTCTTGGGGGCACTTATGGTTAAGGTTGCACCCACAGCGTCAGACACCTACTCTGCATTTCTCCACTACACAATGCAGGAGTTCTTTGGTGCCCTTTGGCTCTTACAGAATCCAGACAAAATCAGAGAGGTTCTACAGAAGTGCCAGACTGAAGAATGGAAACACACAAAACACTTGATTCCTTTCCTGTGTGGGCTTCTGAATGAGAGGAATATTAGATTGGTTAACAGTCTAGTTCCAGTTCAACAGATAAAGAAGACGTCAGATTGGTTCTTCAAGGAAGTGGTGAACACATTTCTTCCATCTCAAACAAACCAAGATCATGCAGAAGGTGGTGCTCCTGAGTTTGAGATAGATCTTCTGTTTTTGTGTCAGTGCTTGTATGAATATCAGTCTACTGAGGCCTGTCTGCTTCTCCTGGACAAACTGGACTATCATCTAGACCTGAGTGGAGAACATCTTGATCCTCACCAGTGCTGTGCAGTCTCTTATGTGACCAGTCAGTCTGCAGAGAGAAAGGTTGGCTTGGACCTGAACGGCTGCACTGTGTCAGACCAAGGAGTAAGGCTGATACTGGGCTCTCTGAAGAACGTCAGACATCTTGGGTAATATTTGTGTTATCTAATTCACCAGTTTATTTCCAATTAATCAGCCAAAGAAAGAGAAATGGGGATGCAGCAACCCATCTTTAAAAAATATATCTTATATTCTCTTCCATTCAGATGCTGAGTTATAAACACTTCTGTGTCATGCTACTTTTAAATAATTAGTATAATCTAATTTATAATCTATTATTTAAAGTGATTCATCTGACCCCTCAATGCTGTGTCAACTCTGGACAACTTTGCTGAGAAGTGAGGCAGAGATGGACTTCACCAGCTTACTTGGTCTCTGTGGAAATGAGTTGCACCTTCCAGTCCAGGGTGAAAGACGAGTGTTTGAGAGAGCAGAAGAAGTGATGAAACAGAGTCTAGAGAGGGTTCGTCTCTGTCTACACTGGGATCAGAGAACTGTTCTCAGTGAAGCTCTCAGCAAAACCATTTTAAAGTGTCTAACAAATATCAACAAGCTCAGGTGAGTGTTTTCACAGCCAATATTTACTCAATGTCTTTGTGACTGTTCATTTATTTAAGTCAATTGAGATCATATTGTTCTTATTTCCAATGACAACCTATCGAAAGGCTAAGACGGACAAACAAGACATTACAGCAACACAACAAGATAGACATGACAACAGTATTCAGTCTATTAAAGAGGC
Source organism: Salvelinus namaycush (assembly GCF_016432855.1). Classification (NCBI taxonomy): domain Eukaryota; kingdom Metazoa; phylum Chordata; class Actinopteri; order Salmoniformes; family Salmonidae; genus Salvelinus; species Salvelinus namaycush. Next base: position 54,440 of record NW_024061465.1, read on the forward strand.
AGCAGTCACATTCTCCCTGCTTCTATCTGAACACAGACATTCTTATGTTTTATGGGTCACAGGTTTACCCCTCTACAGCATCAGAGAGGATCCCCTGAAAGACTGGAGAAAGCAGTCCTACTAGATTTGTGTCTACAAGCAGCACTAGATCACAGAGAAACAGTCCAGAGAACTGTGAACACACTGCTGCCACTGTTCTCTGTGTATCAAACTGAGAGATGTGACATCCTGCTGGATCTGTACTCTCATGTGAAGGACTATGAGACTCAAACAGGCAGGAGTGTCCTTCCATCATTGAACCCGCTTTACCAGCCAGCTCCTGCAGTCTGGTCCATAGACCTCTCAAAGAGAAAGGCCTCCCTCCTCCTAGAAATGCTGAAACTCCAACCAGAGAAGAAACCAGTACAGCTGAAGGGCTGGTCAGATGAAGAGAGTGAAGTGAGGAGTTTCCTTCAGTGTCTGTCCTACATCTCACAGCTGAGGTGAGTGAGTTTATCCAACAAGAGTCCATATGTCATTGAACTGGTGTAGATAGTATTTATGTTTTACACTGTCTTTATCTTTTTAATACATGCACATATGAAGATGCTGTAGAAACTCTAATTCAGTAGGAATTGAAATTGAACAAAGTTCCAATTCATAGTTGTATTGTTTTAAAAGATGGAGTCATATGGTGCTATTCGTTTTCAGTTCCCCAACCCTGTTACTCATATCAGACCTCATCACTCACCTGTATATCATCTGTGTTTTAAACTGTTTGTTCAGGTTTCCTCCACTGGAGGATAATATAGAGAGGAGAAAGAGAGAGAAGACATTCCTACTGAATCTGTGTCTTCAAGCAGCTCTCCATGAAAGAGGAACCATACAAACAACTGTAGAGAAAGTGTTGTCACTGTCTGAAGTATATCACTATCAGAAATGTGATTTCCTGCTGGATCTGTACTCACATGTGACAGACTATGAGACTCAAACAGACAGGAGTGTCCTTCCAGCATTACAGCCAGTTTACCAGTCAGCTCCTGCAGTCTGGTCCATAGACCTCTCAAAGAGAAAGGCCTCCCTCCTCCTAGAAGTGCTGAAACTCCAACCAGAGAAGAAACCAGTAGAGCTGAAGGGCTGGTCAGATGAAGAGAGTGAAGTGAGGAGTTTCCTTCAGTGTCTGTCCTACATCTCACAGCTGAGGTGAGTCTGAACATGTGTGGTGGTTAGTGATTATGTGATGCTAGTGGTTATTATCTTGTAGAAACATTTGACATATAAAACTTCAAGTGTTGGTAAATCTTGTAGCGGTATTGTTAGAGAGGGGTGAAGGTAAAGATTTTGTTGGGGCGCCAGGCAGGTATTAACCCTGCAGAAAGGAAAAGAGTAGGATAGAGAGAGACCCACTACCAGACACACACACATCAGCAGAAGAGACTGTCTAGAGTGTAGCCTGTTAGCCAGATAGCCAGTGGAGAGAAAAGATAAGACACACCATGTAAAACACCCATCACAGCACAGGGGTAACCCCACCAATAATACCTCATACAATAATGATGGCAGAGCAATTTAACGGCAACTTCATAGAAACTATTTACAAGAAAGAACCCAGTCATCAACATGAGATGATTTGCAGTATTCTGTATTACCTCCCAGTGGAGGAGTGCAGAGGGTATGAATGGTGGGGGGTCATAGACAAACAAAGGCCTTAAAATGTACACAATCTTCTGGGCCACATGTCATTAGTACCACATCAATACAGTTCAAATAACAAGACACAATAAACTGGCAAGAAACCTCCCTTTAACTAAAATGTCAACCCAAATACGTCTGGCAGGACAATAATAGTCCAGCCACGCTGAACCTCAAAGGGAAGAGCATTGAAAACAATAATAAAGTCTGCTGCTGTGTAAAGCACTGGAGAGAGAGAGGGAGGGGGAGAGGGGAGAGGGGAGAGAGGGGAGAGATAGGAGAGAGGGAAGAGAGAGAGAGGGAGGGAAGAGACAGAGAGGAGAGAGAGACGAAAGGGAGCGAGAGAGGAGTGAGAGAGGAGAGAGAGAGAGGAATAGAGAGAGGAGAGAAAGAGAGGGGGGAGAGGGAGAGAGAGAGAGGGGAGAGAGGGAAGAGAGAGAGAGCGAGGGAAGAGAGAGAGAGGAGAGAGAGAGGAATAGAGAGAGGAGAAAAAGATAGGGGGGAGAGAGAGAGAGGAGGGAGAGAGAGAGGAGAGAGAGGAGTGAGAAAGGAGAGAGAGAGGAATAGAGAGAGGAGAGAAAGAGAGGGGGGGAGAGAGAGAGAGGGGAGAGGAGAGAGGGAAGAGAGAGAGCGAGGGAAGAGAGAGAGAGGAGAGAGAGAGGAATAGAGAGAGGAGAGAAAGAGAGGGGGGAGAGAGAGAGAGAGGGGAGAGGAGAGAGGGAAGAGAGAGAGAGCGAGGGAAGAGAGAGAGAGGAGAGAGAGAGGAAAGGGAGCGGGAGAAAGAGAGGGGGGAGAGAGGGAAGAGAGAGGGAAGAGAGAGGGAAGGAAAAGAGAGAGGGAAGAGAGAGGGAAGAGAGAGGGAAGGAAAAGAGAGAGGGAAGAGTGAAAATGAACCAGAGTTCTTCAGCATCACCACTATCAAACTGCCCCCCAGAGAGTCTCCTTTCTGACTGCTGATGCAAAGTGGCAGCACACGGTGAAGGCTCCGTATAAAACGACACATGTTGGTGAATCTGGGAACATTTATCAGCCCATTTCCTGATATAACGAATGTTACATTACTAAATGTCACAGATAAATCATGTGAATGTCTCTAAAATTAAATACTTTAACATATAACCAAAACACATTATGTAAATGTATAACTACTTCATATATCTTTAACTATGACTGGTTTCATGTGTTCATCCATGTCTGAATCAGCTGTTACTGTCCTTGTTGCAGGTTTTGTCCATGGAGGTCTGATCCCTCAAAGCAGATCAAGTTCCTGGTGGATCTCCTGTCTCAAGCAGCAGAGTGGGAGGAGCAGACAGGAGAGAAGACACTGAAGCTGGTATCATCAGTGTGGACTTACAGCACCTTTCCTTTTCCCAATGGAGACAATTCTCAACACAGTGATTTCCTGCTGGATCTGTACTCACATGTGAAGGACTGTGACACTCAAACAGGCAGGAGTGTCCTTCCAGCATTACAGCCAGTTTACCAGTCAGCCAGTCCTGCTGTCTGGTCCATAGACCTCTCAGAGAGAAAGGCCTCCCTCCTCCTAGAAGTGCTGAAACTCCAACCAGAGAAGAAACCAGTAGAGCTGAAGGGCTGGTCAGATGAAGAGAATGAAGTGAGGAGTTTCCTTCAGTGTCTGTCCTACATCTCACAGCTGAGGTGAGTCTGAACATGTGTGGTGGTTAGTGATTATGTGATGCTAGTGGTTATTATCTTGTAGAAACATTTGACATATAAAACTTCAAGTGTTGGTAAATCTTGTAGCAGTAATGTTAGAGAGGGGGTAAAGGTAAAGATTTTGTTGGGGCGCCAGGCAGGTATTAACCCTGCAGAAAGGAAAAGAGTAGGATAGAGAGAGACCCACTACCAGACACACACACATCAGCAGAAGAGACTGTCTAGACTCTAGAGTGTAGCCTGTTAGCCAGATAGCCAGTGGAGAGAAAAGATAAGACATACCATATAAAACACCCATCACAGCACAGGGGTAACCCCACCAATAATACCTCATACAATAATGATGGCAGAGCAATTTAACGGCAACTTCATAGAAACTATTTACAAGAAAGAACCCAGTCATCAACATGAGAGGATTTGCAGTAATCTGTATTACCTCTCAGTGGACGAGAGAGAGGAGAGGGAAGAGAGAGTGATAAGAGAGAGTGGTAAGAGAGAGAGAGATGAAGAGGGAAGAGAGGGGGAGAGGCAAGAGAGAGAGAGAGGGAGAGGGAAGAGAGGGTGAGGGAGGAGAGGGAAGAGAGAGAGAGAGAGGGAAGAAAGAGAGAGGGAAGAGTGAGAAGAGAGAGAGAGAGTGAGAGAGGGAAGAGAGAGAGAGGGAGGGAAGAGAGAGAGAAGAGAGAGGGAAGAGAGGGAGAGAGAGGGAGAGACAGAGGGAAGAGGGGGAGAGAGGGAAGAGGGAGAGAGAGAGGGAGGAGAGAGATAGGGAGGAGAGAGAGAGGGAAGAGAGAGGGAGAGGGAATAGAGAGGGAAGAGAGGGAAGAGAGAGAGAGAGAGAGAGAGAAAGAGAGAGAGAGGGAAGTGAGAGGGGGAGAGAAGAGAGAGAGAGAGAGAAAGGGAAGAGAGAATGGGAAGAGAGAGAGAGAGAAGGAAGAGAGAGAGAGGGAAGAGAGAGAGAGAGAGAGGGAAGAGTGAGAAGATATAGAGAGGGAAGAGAGAGGGAGAGAGGAAAGAGAGAGAGAGGGAGAGATGAAAGAGAGAGAGGGAGAGATGAAAGAGAGAGAGAGAGAGAGGGAAGAGAGAGAGAGGGAAGATAGAGAGAGAGGGGAGAGAGAAAGGGAAGAGAGAGACAGACGAGAGGGAAAGAGAGAGAGGGAAGAGGGAGGGAGAGGGAAGAGAGGGAGTGGAGAGAGAGTGGGGGGAGAGAGAGAGAGAGAGGGAATACGGAGGGGGAAGAGGGAGAGGGAAGAGGGGGAGAGAAGAGAGGGGGAGTGAAATAAAGAGAAAGAGAGAGTGAAAGTAACCAGAGTTGTTTAGCATCACCACTATCAAACTGCCCCCCAGAGAGTCTCCTTTCTGACTGCTGATGCAAAGTGGCAGCACACGGTGAAGGCTCCGTATAAAACTACACATGTTGGTGAATCTGGGAACATTTATCAGCCCATTTCCTGACATAACTAATGTTGCATTACTAAATGTCACAGATAAATAATGTGAATGTCTCTAAAATTAAACACTTTAACATATAACCAAAACACATTATGTAAATGTATAACTACTTCATATATCTTTAACTATGACTGGTTTCATGTGTTCATCCATGTCTGAATCAGCTGTTACTGTCCTTGTTGCAGTTTCCATCCATGGAGGTCTGATCCCTCAAAGCAGATCAAGTTCCTGGTGGATCTCCTGTCTCAAGCAGCAGAGTGGGAGGAGCAGACAGGAGAGAAGACACTGAAGCTGGTATCATCAGTGTGTACTTACAGCACCTTTCCTTTTCCCAATGGAGACAATTCTGAACACAGTGATTTCCTGCTGGATCTGTGCTCACATGTGAAGGACTATGAGACTCAAACAGGCAGGAGTGTCCTTCCAGCATTACAGCCAGTTTACCAGTCAGCTCCTGCAGTCTGGTTCATAGACCTCTCAGAGAGAAAGGCCTCCCTCCTCCTAGAAGTGCTGAAACTCCAACCAGAGAAGAAACCAGTAGAGCTGAAGGGCTGGTCAGATGAAGAGAGTGAAGTGAGGAGTTTCCTTCAGTGTCTGCCCTACATCTCACAGCTGAGGTGAGTTGGATCAGTACATTTCAGGGATTGTAGTTGTCTGTCCCTGTATTTCCCTTTAGAGAGGAAGCTTGTAGCTTTCTGCAGTAACTTAATAAACTAAACATACACATACTGTTTAAAAAGATGCAGTCTTACTTTGTGGTCATGATTTTAAGGAACAATTGAAGTGGATGATGAGTTTAGAAAGATAGTCATTGTATTTTACACACCATAATGTGACCTTCAGAAATACATATCATATCTCTCACATATTCATCTATTTGTTGTTAAACTGTTCTTGCAGTTTTACTCCTCCACAGGATCAGAGAAGATCCCCTGAAGAGAGGACAAAGAGAGAGAAGACATTCCTACTGAATCTGTGTCTTCAAGCAGCTCTCCATGAGAGAGGAACCATACAAACAACTGTAGAGAAAGTGTTGTCACTGTCTAAAGTATATCACAATCAGAAATGGTATTTCCTGCTGGATCTGTACTCACATGTGAAGGACTATGAGACTCAAACAGGCAGGAGTGTCCTTCCAGCATTACAGCCAGTTTACCAGTCAGATCCTCCAGTCTGGTTCATAGACCTCTCAGAGAGAAAGGCCTCCCTCCTCCTAGAAGTGCTGAAACTCCAACCAGAGAAGAAACCAGTAGAGCTGAAGGGCTGGTCAGATGAAGAGAGTGAAGTGAGGAGTTTCCTTCAGTGTCTGCCCTACATCTCACAGCTGAGGTGAGTGAGTTTATCCAACAAGAGTCCATATGTCATTGAACTGGTGTAGATAGTATTTATGTTTTACACTGTCTTTATCTTTTTAATACATGCACATATGAAGATGCTGTAGAAACTCTAATTCAGTAGGAATTTAAAATGAATAAAATGCCAATTGATAGTTGTATTGTTTAAAAGATGGAGTCATATGGTGCTATTAGTTTTCAGTTCCCCAACCCTGTTACTCATATCAGTCCTCATCACTCACCTGCATATCATCTGTGTTTTAAATGTTTGTTCAGATTTCTTCCACTGATGGATATTACAGAGAGGAGAAAGAGTGAGAAGACATTCCTACTGAATCTGTGTCTTCAAGCAGTTCTCCATGAGAGAGGAACCATACAAACAACTGTAGAGAAAGTGTTGTCACTGTCTAAAGTATATCGCTATCAGAAATGTGATTTCCTGCTGGATCTGTGCTCACATGTGAAGGACTATGAGACTCAAACAGGCAGGAGTGTCCTTCCAGCATTACAGCTCGTTTACCAGTCAGCCAGTCCTGCAGTCTGGTCCATAGACCTCAGAAGGAGAAAGGCCTCCCTCCTCCTAGAAGTGCTGAAACTCCAACCAGAGAAGAAACCAGTAAAGCTGAAGGGCTGGTCAGATGAAGAGAGTGAAGTGAGGAGTTTCCTTCAGTGTCTGTCCTACATCTCACAGCTGAGGTGAGTCTGAACATGTGTGGTGGTGAGTGATCATGTGATGCTAGTGGTTATTATCTTGTAGAAACATTTGACATATAAAACTTCAAGTGTTGGTAAATCTTGTAGCGGTATTGTTAGAGAGGGGTAAAGGTAAAGATTTTGTTGGGGCGCCAGGCAGGTATTAACCCTGCAGAAAGGAAAAGAGTAGGATAGAGAGAGACCCACTACCAGACACACACACATCAGCAGAAGAGACTGTCTAGACTCTAGAGTGTAGCCTGTTAGCCAGATAGCCAGTGGAGAGAAAAGATAAGACACACCATATAAAACACCCATCACAGCACAGGGGTAACCCCACCAATAATACCTCATACAATAATGATGGCAGAGCAATTTAACGGCTACTTCATAGAAACAATTTACAAGAAAGAACCCAGTCATCAACATTAGTCGATTTGCAGTAATCTGTATTACCTCCCAGTGGAAGAGAGATAGGGAATAGAGAGAGGGAAGAGAGAGAGGGAATAGAGAGGGGGAATAGAGAGGGGGAAGAGAGAGGGGAGAGAGAGAGGGAAGAGAGAGAGGGAAGAGAGAGAGGGAAGAGAGAGAGGGAAGAGAGAGAGAGAATAGATAGGGAAGAGAGAGAGGGAGGAGAGAGGGGAGAGAGAGAGAATGGATAGGGAAGAGAGAGAGGGAAGAGAGAGAGGGAGTAGAGAGGGAGTAGAGAGGGAGTAGAGAGGGAGTAGAGAGGGAGAGAGAGAGGGAGAGAGAGAGGGAGAGAGAGAGGGAGAGAGAGGGGAGAGAGAGGGAGGAGAGAGAGAGGGAGGAGAGAGAGAGGGAGGAGAGAGAGAGGGAGGAGAGAGAGAGGGAAGAGAGAGGGAAGAGAGAGAGGGAAGAGAGAGAGGGAGTAGAGAGAGGGAGTAGAGAGGGAGTAGAGAGGGAGTAGAGAGAGAGAGAGGGAAGATAGGGAATAGAGAGAGAGAGGGAAGATAGGGAATAGAGAGAGGGAGTAGAGAGAGGGAAGAGAGAGAGGGAAGAGAGAGAGGGAAAAGGGAGGGAAGAGAGAGGGAAGAGAGAGGGAATATAGAGGGAATATAGAGGGAATAGAAAGGGAAGAGAGAGAGGGAAGAGAGAGAGGGAAGAAAGAGGGAATAGAGAGGAGGAAGAGAGAAAGAAGAGAGATGGAAGAGAGAGGGAAGAGAGATGGAAGAGAGAGGGAATAGAGAGAGGGAATAGAGAGAGGGAATAGAGAGAGGGAATAGAGAGAGGGAATAGAGAGAGGGAATAGAGAGAGGGAATAGAGAGAGGGAATAGAGAGGGAATAGAGAGGGAATAGAGAGGGAATAGAGAGGGAGAGAGAGAGGGAATAGATAGAGGGAATAGAGAGGGAGAGGGAGAGAGGGGAGAGAGAGGGAAGATAGGGACTAGAGAGAGGGAAGAGAGAGAGGGAAGAGAGAGAGGGAGTAGAGAGGGAGTAGAGAGGGAGTAGAGAGGGAGAGGGAGAGAGAGGGAGAGAGAGGGAGAGAGGGGAGAGAGAGGGAAGATAGGGACTAGAGAGAGGGAAGAGAGAGAGGGAAGAGAGAGAGGGAAGAGAGAGATGGAAGAGAGAGAGGGAAGAGAGAGAGGGAAGAGAGAGGGAAGAGAGAGGGAATATAGAGGGAATATAGAGGGAATAGAAAGGGAAGAGAGAGAGGGAAGAGAGAGAGGGAAGAGAGAGAGGGAAGAGAGAGAGGGAAGAGAGAGAGGGAAGAGAGAGAGGGAAGAGAGAGAGGGAAGAGAGAGAGGGAAGAGAGAGGGAAGAGAGAGGGAATATAGATAGGGAATATAGAGAGGGAAGAGAGAGGATAAATATAGAGGGAAGAGAGAGAGGGAAGAGATTGGGAAGAGAGAGAGGGAAAAGAGAGAGGAGAGGGAAGAGAGAGAGGGAAGAAAGAGGGAATAGAGAGACGGAAGAGAGAAAGAATAGAGAGACGGAAGAGAGAAAGAATAGAGAGACGGAAGAGAGACGGAATAGAGATATGGAAGAGAGACGGAATAGAGATATGGAAGAGAGAGATGGAAGAGAGAGAGGGGAGAGAGAGGGGAGAGAGAGGGAATAGAGAGGGAAGAGAGAGGGAAGAGAGAGGGAAGAGAGAGGGAAGAGAGAGGAAATAGAGAGAGAGTTATAGAGACGGAAGAGAGAGGGAATAGAGAGAGGGAATAGAGAGAGGGAATAGAGAGAGGGAATAGAGAGAGGGAATAGAGAGAGGGAAGATAGAGAGGGAAGATAGAGGGAAGAGAGAGAGAATTATAGAGACGGAATAGAGGGAAGATAGAGAGAGGGAATAGAGAGAGAGGGAAGAGAGAGGGAAGAGAGACGGAAGAGAGAGGGAAGAGAGAGGGAAGAGAGAGGGAAGAGAGAGGGAAGAGAGAGGGAAGAGAGACGGAAGAGAGAGAGAGGGAATAGGGAGAGAGAAAGAAGAGGGAGAGGGAAGAGAGAGATGGAAGGGAGAGGGAAGAGAGAGTCGTAAGGAAGAGAGAGGGAAGAGAGAGGGAAGATAGAGATGGAAGAGAGAGTGAGGGAAGAGGGAAAGAGAGGGAAGAGGGAGAGGGAAGATAGAGGGAGGATAGAGAGCGATGGAGGAGAGAGAGAGAGAGGGCGGAGAGAGGGAAGAGGGAAGAGAGATGGAGAGGGAAGAGAGTGGTAAGAGAGAGAGAGGGAAGAGAGAGGAAGAGGGTAGAGAGAGGGAATAATGAGAGGGAAGAGAGAGAGAATAGAGAGACGGAAGAGAGAGGGAATAGAGATAGGGAATAGAGATAGGGAAGAGAGACGGACGAGAGAGAAGGAAGGGAGAGGGAAGAGAGAGAAGGATGGGAGAGGGAAGAGAGGGGGAGAGGGAAGAGAGAGAGGGAAGATAAAGAGAGAGGGAAGAGAGAGGGAAAAGAGAGAGGGACGAGAGAGAGAAGAGAGAGAGGGAAGAATTAGATAGAGAGGGGGAAGAGGGAGAGAGAGAGTAGAGAGAGTGGAGAGAAAGTGGGGGAAGAGGGGGAGTGAAGAGAGAGAAAGAGAGAGAGGGGAGAGGAGAGGGAAAATAAACCAGAGTTGTTTAGCGTCACCACTATCAAACTGCCCCCCAGAGAGTCTCCTTTCTGACTGCTGATGCAAAGTGGCAGCACACGGTGAAGGCTCCGTATAAAACTACACATGTTGGTGAATCTGGGAACATTTATCAGCCCATTTCCTGACATAACTAATGTTGCATTACTAAATGTCACACAAAAATAATGTCTCTGAAATTAAATACTTTAACATATAACCAAATCACATTATGTAAATGTATAACTACTTCATATATCTTTACCTATGACTGGTTTCATGTGTTCATCCATGTCTGAATCAGCTGTTACTGTCCTTGTTGCAGTTTCTATCCATGGTTGTCTGATCCCTCAAAGCAGATCAAGTTCCTGGTGGATCTCCTGTCTCAAGCAGCAGAGTGGGAGGAGCAGACAGGAGAGAAGACACTGAAGCTGGTATCATCATTGTGTACTTACAGAGCCTTTCCTTTTCCCATTGGAGACACTTCTAAACAGAGTGATTTCCTGCTGGATCTGTACTCACATGTGAAGGACTATGAGACTCAAACAGGCAGGAGTTTCCTTCCAGCATTACAGCCATTTTACCAGTCAGCTCCTGCAGTCTGGTCCATAGACCTCTCAGAGAGAAAGGCCTCCCTCCTCCTAGAAGTGCTGAAACTCCAACCAGAGAAGAAACCAGTAGAGCTGAAGGGCTGGTCAGATGAAGAGAGTGAAGTGAGGAGTTTCCTTCAGTGTCTGCCCTACATCTCACAGCTGAGGTGAGTCTGAACATTTATATTCAGATTTTCTGACATAACAGATGTTGACATACCAAATGTTACCCAGATATTGTGAAAGTGTTTGAGGTTAAAGACTTATACAAAACAAAAGCAGATCATGTAAATGTATAACTGCTTCATACAGTCAGGTCCATAAATATTTAGACGTTGACCAAGTTAGTATTATTTTAGCTGTCTACCACAGCATATTGGAGTTGAGGGACCAAAAAGGACCAAAAGTAATTGGACAATTGGCTGCTCAGCTGTTCCTTGGCCAGGTGTTTGTTATTCCCTCATTAGTTCATTTACAAGTAAGCAGATAAAAGGTCTGGAGTTGATTTCAAGTGTGGCATTTGCATTTGTGTTGCTGTTAACCCTCAATATGAAGTCCAGAGAGCTGTCACTGCCAGTGAAGCAAGCCATCATTAGGCTGAAAAATCAAAACCAACCAGTAAATCAGAGAGATAACAAAAACATTAGGTGTGGCCAAATCAATTATTTGGTACATTCTTAAAAATAAATAACACACCGGTGAGCTCAGGAACGTCAGGAACACCAAAAGGCCCGGAAGACCACGGAAAACAACTGTGGTGGATGACAGAAGAATTCCTTCCCTGGTGAAGAAAAACCTTTTTCACAACAGTTGGCCAGATGAAGAACACCCTCCAGGAGGTAGGTGTATCTGTGTCAAAGTCAACAATCAAGAGAAGACTTCACCAGAGTAAATACAGATGGTTTTCCACAAGATGTAAACCATTGGTAAGCCTCAAAAACAGGAAGACCAGATTAGAGTGCGCAAGAAAAACAGTTCTGGACAGTTCTGGAAAAACATCCTATTGACAGATGAGACAAAGATCAACTTGTACCAGAATTATGGGAAGAGAAGAGTATGGAGAAAGGAAGGAACTGCTGCCCAGGATCCGAAGCACCTCATCTGTGAAGCATGGTGGAGGTAGTATATGGCTACCAATGGAACTGGTATTTATTGGGCTATGTTATCTGCTCAGATTCAGCCAAATGCTTCAAAACTCATTGGACGGCACTTCACAGTGCAGACAATGACCCGAAGCATACTGCCATAGCAAACCAATACTTTTTTAAGGCAAAGAAGTGGAATGTTCTGCAATGGCCAAGTTAATCACCTGACCTGAATCCAATTGAGCATCCATTTCACTTGCTGAAGGCAAAACTGATGGCAAAACGCACCAAGTTAGGGTACCCTCAATCTCACACAAATCATCAAGGAACCCACCAGGTACAACCCTAAATCCGTAAACATGGGCACCCTAATAGACATTATCCTGACCAACTTGCCCTCCAAATACACCTCTGCTGTCTTCAATCAGGATCTCAGCGATCACTGCCTCATTGCCTGTATCCGCTACGGGTAAGCGGTCAAACGACCACCCCTCATCACTGTCAAACGCTCCCTAAAACACTTCTGCGAGCAGGCCTTTCTAATTGACCTGGCCCGGGTATCCTGGAAGGATATTGACCTCATCCCGTCAGTTGAGGATGCCTGGTCATTCTTTAAAAGTAACTTCCTCACCATCTTAGACAAGCATGTTCTGTTCAAAAAATACAGAACCAAGAACAGATATAGCCCTTGGTTCACTCCAGACCTGACTGCCCTCGACCAGCACAAAAACATCCTGTGGCGAACTGCAATAGCATCGAAGAGCCCCTGCGATATGCAACTGTTCAGGGAAGTCAGGAACCAATACACGCAGTCAGTCAGGAAAGCAAAGGCCAGCTTTTTCAAGCAGAAATTCGCATCCTGTAGCTCTAACTCCAAAACGTTCTGGGACACTGTAAAGTCCATGGAGAACAAGAGCACCTCCTCCCAGCTGCCCACTGCACTGAGGCTAGGTAACACGGTCACCACCGATAAATCCGTGATAATCGAAGACTTCAACAAGCATTTCTCAACGGCTGGCCATGCCTTCCTCCTGGCTACTCCAACCCTGGCCAACAGCTCCGCCCCCCCCTCACCCCCCCGCTGCTACTCGCCCAAGCCTCCCCAGCTTCTCCTTTACCCAAATCCAGATAGCAGATGTTCTGAAAGAGCTGCAAAACCTGGACCCATACAAATCAGCTGGGCTTGACAATCTGGACCCTCTATTTCTGAAACTGTCCGCCGCCATTGTCGCACCCCCCTATTACCAGCCTGTTCAACCTCTCCTTCGTATCATCTGAGATCCCCAAGGATTGGAAAGCTGCCGCGGTCATCCCCCTCTTCAAAGGGGGAGACACCCTGGACCCAAACTGTTACAGACCTATATCCATCCTGCCCTGCCTATCTAAGGTCTTCGAAAGCCAAGTCAACAAACAGATCACTGACCATCTTGAATCCCACCGTACCTTCTCCGCTGTGCAATCCGGTTTCCGAGCCGGTCACGGGTGCACCTCAGCCACGCTCAAGGTACTAAACGATATCATAACCGCCATCGATAAAAGACAGTACTGTGCAGCCGTCTTCATCGACCTGGCCAAGGCTTTCGACTCTGTCAATCACCATATTCTTATCGGCAGACTCAGTAGCCTCGGTTTTTCTAATGACTGCCTTGCCTGGTTCACCAACTACTTTGCAGACAGAGTTCAGTGTGTCAAATCGGAGGGCATGTTGTCCGGTCCTCTGGCAGTCTCTATGGTGGTACCACAGGGTTCAATTCTCGGGCCGACTCTTTTCTCTGTATATATCAATGATGTTGCTCTTGCTGCGGGCGATTCCCTGATCCACCTCTACGCAGACGACACCATTCTGTATACTTCTGGCCCTTCCTTGGACACTGTGCTATCTAACCTCCAAACGAGCTTCAATGCCATACAACACTCCTTCCGTGGCCTCCAACTGCTCTTAAACGCTAGTAAAACCAAATGCATGCTTTTCAACCGGTCGCTGCCTGCACCCGCACGCCCGACTAGCATCACCACCCTGGATGGTTCCGACCTAGAATATGTGGACATCTATAAGTACCTAGGTGTCTGGCTAGACTGCAAACTCTCCTTCCAGACTCATATCAAACATCTCCAATCCAAAATCAAATCGAGAGTCGGCTTTCTATTTCGCAACAAAGCCTCCTTCACTCACGCCGCCAAACTTACCCTAGTAAAACTGACTATCCTACCGATCCTCGACTTCGGCGATGTCATCTACAAAATGGCTTCCAAAACTCTACTCAGCAAACTGGATGCAGTTTATCACAGTGCCATCCATTTTGTTACTAAAGCACCTTATACCACCCACCACTGCGACCTGTATGCTCTAGTCGGCTGGCCCTCGCTGCATGTTCGTCGTCAGACCCACTGGCTCCAGGTCATCTACAAGGCTATGCTAGGTAAAGCGCCGCCTTATCTCAGTTCACTGGTCACGATGGCAACACCCACCCGTAGTACGCGCTCCAGCAGGTGTATCTCACTGATCATCCCTAAAACCAAAACCTCATTTGGCCGCCTTTCCTTCCAGTTCTCTGCTGCCTGCGACTGGAACGAATTGCAAAAATCTCTGAAGTTGGAGACTTTTATCTCCCTCAACAACTTTAAACATCTGCTATCTGAGCAGCTAACCGATCGCTGCAGCTGTACATAGTCCATCGGTATATAGCCCACCCAATTTACCTACCTCATCCCCATACTGTTTTTATTTATTTACTTTTCTGCTCTTTTGCACACCAGTATCTCTATTTGCACATGATCACCTGATGATTTATCACCCCAGTGTTAATCTGCTAAATTGTAATTATTCGCTCCTATGGCCTATTTATTGCCTACCTCCTCATGCCTTTTGCACACAGGCTGAGCCTTGGGTACAGACAGTATAGATTCTCTTTTTTTTTTTTTTTCTTTTCCTACTATGTTATTGACTTGTTTATTGTTTACTCCATGTGTAACTCTGTGTTGTTGTCTGTTCATACTGCTATGCTTTATCTTGGCCAGGTCGCAGTTGCAAATGAGAACTTGTTCTCAACTAGCCTACCTGGTTAAATAAAGGTGAAATAAAAAAGAAAAAGAAAAAAGAACAAGCAGGAACTGAAGACAGCTGCAGTAAAGTCCTGGCAGAGCATCACCAGGGATGAAACCCAGCATCTGGTGATGTCTATTGGTTACAGACTTTAAAAGTCCTTCTGCTCAGGATTCACAAACCTGTCACCTATTTTTGTTCTTAAAAACATGACAATACATTTAAATGCTTTTACTGTGAATTTAGTTTCCCATCTATTCATAATACATGATTTCCTTGCTTTACTTGGTCCACTTGAATAAGTCTGGTTGCTGAGAAAGTGGGAACGAACCTCTTCTCCACAGTTTTAACCACCAAACTCCACTTCTCTCCCACCTAAGCTCCCTTCAAGTTTAACTTCTAACACGTCCCAAACCCGGATCCGGGAGCACCCCCCACAGTAAAAAAGCTGACTAGCATAGCCTAGCATAGCGCCACAAGTAAATACAAGCATCTAAATATCATTAAATCACAAGTCCAAGACACCAGATGAAAGATACACTTCTTGTGAATCTAGCCACCATTTCTGATTTTTAAAATGTTTTACAGGGAAGACACAATATGTAAATCTATTAGCTAACCACGTTAGCAAAAGACACCACTTTTCTTACACCACCAGTTTTTTACTCCATCAGAAGCTATCACTAATTCGACTAAATAAAGATATATATAGCCACTAACCAAGAAACAACTTCATAAGATGACAGTCTGATAACATATTTATGGTATAGCATAGGTTTTTTTAGAAAAATGTGCATATTTCAGGTATAAATCATAGTTTGCCATTGCAGCCACCATCACAAATCTCCCCAAAGCGACTAGAATTACTACAGAGAGCAACGTGTATTACCAATTTACTCATCATAAAACATTTCATAAAAATAGACAAAGCATAGCAATGGAAAGACACAGATCTTGTGAATTCAGACAATATTTCAGATTTTCTAAGCGTTTTACAGCGAAAACACAATAAATCGTTATATTAGCATACCACATGTGCAAACGTTACCCCAGCATGAATTCAAGGCAAAGGGAGCTATAACCTTATCATCGCCAAAATATATAAATTTTTTCACTAACCTTCTCAGAATTCTTCCGATGACACTCCTGTAACATCATATTACAACATACATATAGAGTTTGTTCGAAAATGTGCATATTTAGCCACAAAAAAACGTGCTTATACAAAGAGAATAGTAGCAAAACTGTCCTGAAAATATCGTGCGCCATCTTTGAGAGTGATCTAGTCTAATCTATAACTAATCATAAACTTGATAAAAAAATACAGGGTTGACAGGAATCGAAAGACAAATTAGTTCTTAATGCAATCGCTGATTCACATTTCTAAAAGTATCCTTACTGTGCAATACCGGGTCCGCCAAAGCGAAGCTACACAAAACAAAGTGTCGATTTATGCGTTGAACATTTTTCAACAGAACAGCGATTTATCATCATAAATAGTTCTTACTTTGAGCTGTTCTTCCATCAGATTCTTGGGCAATGTATCCTTTCTCCGGTCTAATTGTCTTTTGGTCGAAAGATGTCCTCTTGTCCCGTCGAAATAGCCACTAACGTTCGGTATGTACAGGAAAAGTGCCCAGCTCATGGGAGGACGTCACAAATAAATGCCTCCAAATCGCACTAAACGGATATAAATTGCTATAAAACGGTTTAAATTAACTACCTTATGATGTTTTTAAAACCTATAACGAGTAAAAACATGACCGGTGATATATTACTGGCTAAACCAAGGCTTGGAAAGAGGCCAGTCCGACGTTCATTGTGCGTCCGGCGCAGGGTCCAAAAGAGGGGGTCTTCTGGGCTTTTGTGTTTTATACAGGCCCTGATTGCGCAATCGACTCCATTCAAATTGTCACCACTTACTGACATCTAGTGGAAGACGTAGGCAGTGTTTGTATCCTCATAGCATTCACAGGGACATTAAAACTGACCTGGGACCAGAGGCCAAGATTTCTGAAATCTCACTCCCTGTCAGGAAAAGTGCTGTAGAATGAGTTCTGTTCCACTCAGAGACATAATTCCAACGTTTATAGAAACTAGAGAGTGTTTTCTATCCAATAATAACAATAATATGCATATTGTACGAGCAAGAATTGAGAACGAGGCAGTTTAATTTGGAGACGCAAAATGTCGAAGTTGAAACAGCACCCCCTGTATTCTCAAGAGGTTTTAACCAACTGTTAAAACTCACAATTTAATTTAGGATTATGTTAGTTTGTCCAATTACTTTTGATCCCCTAAAATTGCGGGGCCTATGTATAAAAATAGGTAGGTATGAGAATGGTTGTAATTCCTACACGGTTCATAAAATAATTTTGACAAAGCCCTCAAATTAAAGATGAAAGTCTACACTGGAAAGCACATCTAGATTGCTTCCTTTCCGATCCTTTGTGGCAGAGACAGAATTATGCACATTCTGTCAGTGTCCAAATGCTTATGGACCTAACGGTGTACAGGTGTACAGGGATGTAAACTGGCGAGGCCCAGAAAGGAAACACTTTTTGTTGCACTGAAACATGTAATAAATCCCTGCTAGGGGGAAATGCAGGTTTTAACTAATTAAGTAACACAGAACATGATCTACATGATCAGTCTCTGTGTGTCAAATATAAAGTGGTTCAACCAAACTCACAGCTAAAAAATGTAAAGAAAGCAATCCAATGTTATTTGTTGCCTAGACTTTACTGCAAATGACACTCAAGTCTTGAGAAAAAAACGATCCACTAATATTGCAGTTACCATGGCAGCCTTTATAATAGAACGCTTGTTACCATGACAGCCTTTATAATAGAACGCTTGTTACCATAACAGCCTTTATAATAGAACGCTTGTTACTATGGCAGCCTTTATAATAGAACGCTTGTTACCATGACAGCCTTTATAATATAACGCTTGTTACTATGGCAGCCTTTATAATAGAACGCTTGTTACCATAACAGCCTTTATAATAGAACGCTTGTTACTATGGCAGCCTTTATAATAGAACGCTTGTTACCATGACAGCCTTTATAATATAACGCTTGTTACCATGACAGCCTTTATAATAGAACGCTTGTTACCATGACAGCCTTTATAATAGAACGCTTGTTGCCATGACAGCCTTTATAATAGAACGCTTGTTACCATGACAGCCTATATAATAGAACGCTTGTTACCATGACAGCCTTTATAATAGAACGCTTGTTACCATGACAGCCTATATAAAGGAACGCTTGTTACCATGACAGCCTTTATAATAGAACGCTTGTTACCATGACAGCCTTTATAATAGAACGCTTGTTACCATGACAGCCGTGTTACCATGGCAGCATTTATAATAGAACGCTTGTTGCCATGACAGCCTTTATAATAGAACACGTGTTAATATGACAGCCTTTATAATAGATTGATTGTTACCATGACAGCCTTTATAATAGACTGCTTGTTACCATGACAGCCTTCTTACCATGACAGCCTTTATAATAGAACGCTTGTTGCCATGACACCCTTTATAATAGAACGCTTGTTACCATGACAGCCTTTATAATAGAACGCTTGTTGCCATGACAGCCTTTATAATAGAACGCTTGTTGCCATGACAGCCTTTATAATAGAACGCTTGTTGCCATGACAGCCTTTATAATAGAACGCTTGTTGCCATGACAGCCTTTATAATAGAAAGCTTGTTGCCATGACAGCCTTTATAATAGAACACTTGTTACCATGACAGCCTTTATAATAGATTGCTTGTTACCATGACAGCCTTTATAATAGACTGCTTGTTACCATGACAGCCTTCTTACCATGACAGCCTTTATAATAGAACGCTTGTTGCCATGACACCCTTTATAATAGAACGCTTGTTACCATGACAGCCTTTATAATAGAACGCTTGTTACCATGACAGCCTTTATAATAGAACGCTTGTTGCCATGACAGCCTTTATAATAGAACGCTTGTTACCATGACAGCCTTTATAATAGAACGCTTGTTACCATGACAGCCTTTATAATAGAACGCTTGTTACCATGACAGCCGTGTTACCATGGCAGCATTTATAATAGAACGCTTGTTACCATGACAGCCTTTATAATAGATTGCTTGTTACCATGACAGCCTTTATAATTGACTGCTTGTTACCATGACAGCCTTCTTACCATGACAGCCTTTATAATAGATTGCTTGTTACCATGACAGCCTTTATAATTGACTGCTTGTTACCATGACAGCCTTCTTACCATGACAGCCTTTATAATAGAACGCTTGTTACCATGACAGCCTTTATAATAGAACGCTTGTTACCATGACAGCCGTGTTACCATGGCAGCATTTATAATAGAACGCTTGTTACCATGACAGCCTTTATAATAGATTGCTTGTTACCATGACAGCCTTTATAATTGACTGCTTGTTACCATGACAGCCTTCTTACCATGACAGCCTTTATAATAGATTGCTTGTTACCATGACAGCCTTTATAATTGACTGCTTGTTACCATGACAGCCTTCTTACCATGACAGCCTTTATAATAGAACGCTTGTTACCATGACAGCCTTTATAATATAACGCATGTTACCACACACATATATATATTGTACTTGTGGGAAAAAAAAACATCTTAAAGTAGAATATAATGAAACAAACAGGCATTCTATTTGTGCTCTATTATCATGGCGATCAGGTGCACAAGGCTACATGTCTGCAAAACTAATGTTCATTGAGTAAAAAATTTAATAATCCCCCCTCACTCACAAGTGTAACTGTCAAGTTCAACACTACAAAAGCTATACTGCACGTTATTACATTGTACACTTTCTGCCTGTGGACATCTGTTCTACAATGTGCCAGCAGAGCAGGATACCCTTTGTTGGCATAATTGATCTCTTTCAGGCAGAGAACACACCTGGCATACCCCTTTTAATCCACTGTATTGAAAGAGGGAAAGTGTGTGGTGTTCCTTTCACCTCTATACTGGCATCCAGCTTAAACCAGGCCCAGCTCCAGCTACACTTGATCCCTGAACCCACTTGTTTAACAAGCAATGTCTCATTTTCACCTAATTCTTTCATTCTGAAAATGAACCACATACTGTAGAGGGAAAACATTAGTTCACAGAGAGTTAGTTTGTTAACTAGTTAACATTTCACACAGATTCCCAGGGTCCAGTAAGCAACTAACTTAACGCGCTATAACTTGAGGAACGGCAAGGAGTCAAATACCAGTTAATACTATATCGGATTGGTTAGGTTACTGACGTTAGCTCATCTGACGTTGTAACGTTAGCTAGTTAATACTATATCGGATTGGTCAGGTTACTGACGTTAGCTCATCTGACGTTGTAACGTTAGCTAGTTAATACTATAACGGATTGGTTAGGTTACTGACGTTAGCTCATCTGACGTTGTAACGTTAGCTAGTTAATACTATAACGGATTGGTTAGGTTACTGACGTTAGCTCATCTGACGTTGTAACGTTAGCTAGTTAATACTATATCGGATTGGTTAGGTTACTGACGTTAGCTCATCTGACGTTGTAACGTTAGCTAGTTAATACTATATCGGATTGGTTAGGTTACTGACGTTAGCTCATCTGACGTTGTAACGTTAGCTAGTTAATACTATATCGGATTGGTTAGGTTACTGACGTTAGCTCATCTGACGTTGTAACGTTAGCTAGTTAATACTATATCGGATTGGTTAGGTTACTGACGTTAGCTCTTCTGACGTTGTAACGTTAGCTAGTTAATACTATAACGGATTGGTTAGGTTACTGACGTTAGCTCATCTGACGTTGTAACGTTAGCTAGTTAATACTATAACGGATTGGTTAGGTTACTGACGTTAGCTCATCTGACGTTGTAACGTTAGCTAGTTAATACTATAACGGATTGGTTAGGTTACTGACGTTAGCTCATCTGACGTTGTAACGTTAGCTAGTTAATACTATAACGGATTGGTTAGGTTACTGACGTTAGCTCATCTGACGTTGTAACGTTAGCTAGTTAATACTATAACGGATTGGTTAGGTTACTGACGTTAGCTCATCTGACGTTGTAACGTTAGCTAGTTAATACTATATCGGATTGGTTAGGTTACTGACTTTAGCTCATCTGACGTTGTAACGTTAGCTAGTTAATACTATAACGGATTGGTTAGGTTACTGACGTTAGCTCATCTGACGTTGTAACGTTAGCTAGTTAATACTATATCGGATTGGTTAGGTTACTGACTTTAGCTCATCTGACGTTGTAACGTTAGCTAGTTAATACTATAACGGATTGGTTAGGTTACTGACGTTAGCTCATCTGACGTTGTAACGTTAGCTAGTTAATACTATAACGGATTGGTTACGTTACTGACGTTAGCTCATCTGACGTTGTAACGTTAGCTAGTTAATACTATAACGGATTGGTTAGGTTACTGACGTTAGCTCATCTGACGTTGTAACGTTAGCTAGTTAATACTATAACGGATTGGTTAGGTTACTGACGTTAGCTCATCTGACGTTGTAACGTTAGCTAGTTAATACTATAACGGATTGGTTAGGTTACTGACGTTAGCTCATCTGACGTTGTAACGTTAGCTAGTTAATACTATAACGGATTGGTTAGGTTACTGACGTTAGCTCATCTGACGTTGTAACGTTAGCTAGTTAATACTATAACGGATTGGTTAGGTTACTGACGTTAGCTCATCTGACGTTGTAACGTTAGCTAGTTAATACTATAACGGATTGGTTAGGTTACTGACGTTAGCTCATCTGACGTTGTAACGTTAGCTAGTTAATACTATAACGGATTGGTTAGGTTACTGACGTTAGCTCATCTGACGTTGTAACGTTAGCTAGTTAATACTATAACGGATTGGTTAGGTTACTGACGTTAGCTCATCTGACGTTGTAACGTTAGCTAGTTAATACTATAACGGATTGGTTAGGTTACTGACGTTAGCTCATCTGACGTTGTAACGTTAGCTAGTTAATACTATAACGGATTGGTTAGGTTACTGACGTTAGCTCATCTGACGTTGTAACGTTAGCTAGTTAATACTATATCGGATTGGTTAGGTTACTGACGTTAGCTCATCTGACGTTGTAACGTTAGCTAGTTAATACTATAACGGATTGGTTAGGTTACTGACGTTAGCTCATCTGACGTTGTAACGTTAGCTAGTTAATACTATAACGGATTGGTTAGGTTACTGACGTTAGCTCATCTGACGTTGTAACGTTAGCTAGTTAATACTATAACGGATTGGTTAGGTTACTGACGTTAGCTCATCTGACGTTGTAACGTTAGCTAGTTAATACTATATCGGATTGGTTAGGTTACTGACGTTAGCTCATCTGACGTTGTAACGTTAGCTAGTTAATAGTATATCGGATTGGTTAGGTTACTGACGTTAGCTCATCTGACGTTGTAACGTTAGCTAGTTAATACTATATCGGATTGGTTAGGTTACTGACGTTAGCTCATCTGACGTTGTAACGTTAGCTAGTTAATACTATATCGGATTGGTTAGGTTACTGACGTTAGCTCATCTGACGTTGTAACGTTAGCTAGTTAATATTATATCGGATTGGTTAGGTTACTGACTTTAGCTCATCTGACGTTGTAACGTTAGCTAGTTAATACTATATCGGATTGGTTAGGTTACTGACTTTAGCTCATCTGACGTTGTAACGTTAGCTAGTTAATACTATATCGGATTGGTTAGGTTACTGACGTTAGCTCATCTGACGTTGTAACGTTAGCTAGTTAATACTGTATCGGATTGGTTAGGTTACTGACGTTAGCTCATCTGACGTTGTAACGTTAGCTAGTTAATACTATATCGGATTGGTTAGGTTACTGACGTTAGCTCATCTGACGTTGTAACGTTAGCTAGTTAATACTGTATCGGATTGGTTAGGTTACTGACGTTAGCTCATCTGACGTTGTAACGTTAGCTAGTTAATACTATATCGGATTGGTTAGGTTACTGACGTTAGCTCATCTGACGTTGTAACGTTAGCTAGTTAATACTGTATCGGATTGGTTAGGTTACTGACGTTAGCTCATCTGACGTTGTAACGTTAGCTAGTTAATACTGTATCGGATTGGTTAGGTTACTGACGTTAGCTCATCTGACGTTGTAACGTTAGCTAGTTAATACTGTATCGGATTGGTTAGGTTACTGACGTTAGCTCATCTGACGTTGTAACGTTAGCTAGTTAATACTATATCGGATTGGTTAGGTTACTGACGTTAGCTCATCTGACGTTGTAACGTTAGCTAGTTAATACTGTATCGGATTGGTTAGGTTACTGACGTTAGCTCATCTGACGTTGTAACGTTAGCTAGTTAATACTGTATCGGATTGGTTAGGTTACTGACGTTAGCTCATCTGACGTTGTAACGTTAGCTAGTTAATACTGTATCGGATTGGTTAGGTTACTGACGTTAGCTCATCTGACGTTGTAACGTTAGCTAGTTAATACTATATCGGATTGGTTAGGTTACTGACGTTAGCTCATCTGACGTTGTAACGTTAGCTAGTTAATACTATATCGGATTGGTTAGGTTACTGACGTTAGCTCATCTGACGTTGTAACGTTAGCTAGTTAATACTATAACGGATTGGTTAGGTTACTAACTTTAGCTCATCTGACGTTGTAACGTTAGCTAGTTAATACTGTATCGGATTGGTTAGGTTACTGACGTTAGCTCATCTGACGTTGTAACGTTAGCTAGTTAATACTATATCGGATTGGTTAGGTTACTGACGTTAGCTCATCTGACGTTGTAACGTTAGCTAGTTAATACTATATCGGATTGGTTAGGTTACTGACGTTAGCTCATCTGACGTTGTAACGTTAGCTAGTTAATACTATAACGGATTGGTTAGGTTACTGACTTTAGCTCATCTGACGTTGTAACGTTAGCTAGTTAATACTATATCGGATTGGTTAGGTTACTGACGTTAGCTCATCTGACGTTGTAACGTTAGCTAGTTAATACTATAAGGGATTGGTTAGGTTACTGACTTTAGCTCATCTGACGTTGTAACGTTAGCTAGTTAATACTATATCGGATTGGTTAGGTTACTGACGTTAGCTCATCTGACGTTGTAACGTTAGCTAGTTAATACTATATCGGATTGGTTAGGTTACTGACTTTAGCTCATCTGACGTTGTAACGTTAGCTAGTTAATACTATATCGGATTGGTTAGGTTACTGACGTTAGCTCATCTGACGTTGTAACGTTAGCTAGTTAATACTATAACGGATTGGTTAGGTTACTGACGTTAGCTCATCTGACGTTGTAACGTTAGCTAGTTAATACTATAACGGATTGGTTAGGTTACTGACTTTAGCTCATCTGACGTTGTAACGTTAGCTAGTTAATACTATATCGGATTGGTTAGGTTACTGACGTTAGCTCATCTGACGTTGTAACGTTAGCTAGTTAATACTATATCGGATTGGTTAGGTTACTGACTTTAGCTCATCTGACGTTGTAACGTTAGCTAGTTAATACTATATCGGATTGGTTAGGTTACTGACGTTAGCTCATCTGACGTTGTAACGTTAGCTAGTTAATACTATAACGGATTGGTTAGGTTACTGACGTTAGCTCATCTGACGTTGTAACGTTAGCTAGTTAATACTGTATCGGATTGGTTAGGTTACTGACGTTAGCTCATCTGACGTTGTAACGTTAGCTAGTTAATACTATATCGGATTGGTTAGGTTACTGACGTTAGCTCATCTGACGTTGTAACGTTAGCTAGTTAATACTATAACGGATTGGTTAGGTTACTGACGTTAGCTCATCTGACGTTGTAACGTTAGCTAGTTAATACTATAACGGATTGGTTAGGTTACTGACGTTAGCTCATCTGATGTTGTAACGTTAGCTAGTTAATACTATAACGGATTGGTGAGGTTACTGACGTTAGCTCATCTGACGTTGTAACGTCAGCTAGTTAATACTATAACGGATTGGTTAGGTTACTGACGTTAGCTCATCTGATGTTGTAACGTTAGCTAGTTAATACTATAACGGATTGGTTAGGTTACTGACGTTAGCTCATCTGACGTTGTAACGTTAGCTAGTTAATACTATAACGGATTGGTTAGGTTACTGACGTTAGCTCATCTGACGTTGTAACGTTAGCTAGTTAATACTATAACGGATTGGTTAGGTTACTGACTTTAGCTCATCTGATGTTGTAACGTTAGCTAGTTAATACTATAACGGATTGGTTAGGTTACTGACGTTAGCTCATCTGACGTTGTAACGTTAGCTAGTTAATACTATAACGGATTGGTTAGGTTACTGACGTTAGCTCATCTGACGTTGTAACGTTAGCTAGTTAATACTATAACGGATTGGTTAGGTTACTGACGTTAGCTCATCTGACGTTGTAACGTTAGCTAGTTAATACTATAACGGATTGGTTAGGTTACTGACGTTAGCTCATCTGATGTTGTAACGTTAGCTAGTTAATACTATAACGGATTGGTTAGGTTACTGACGTTAGCTCATCTGACGTTGTAACGTTAGCTAGTTAATACTATATCGGATTGGTCAGGTTACTGACGTTAGCTCATCTGACGTTGTAACGTTAGCTAGTTAATACTATATCGGATTGGTTAGGTTACTGACGTTAGCTCATCTGACGTTGTAACGTTAGCTAGTTAATACTATATCGGATTGGTTAGGTTACTGACGTTAGCTCATCTGACGTTGTAACGTTAGCTAGTTAATACTATATCGGATTGGTTAGGTTACTGACGTTAGCTCATCTGACGTTGTAACGTTAGCTAGTTAATACTATATCGGATTGGTTAGGTTACTGACTTTAGCTCATCTGACGTTGTAACGTTAGCTAGTTAATACTATATCGGATTGGTTAGGTTACTGACGTTAGCTCATCTGACGTTGTAACGTTAGCTAGTTAATACTATATCGGATTGGTTAGGTTACTGACTTTAGCTCATCTGACGTTGTAACGTTAGCTAGTTAATACTATATCGGATTGGTTAGGTTACTGACTTTAGCTCATCTGACGTTGTAACGTTAGCTAGTTAATACTATATCGGATTGGTTAGGTTACTGACGTTAGCTCATCTGACGTTGTAACGTTAGCTAGTTAATACTATATCGGATTGGTTAGGTTACTGACTTTAGCTCATCTGACGTTGTAACGTTAGCTAGTTAATACTATATCGGATTGGTTAGGTTACTGACGTTAGCTCATCTGACGTTGTAACGTTAGCTAGTTAATACTATATCGGATTGGTTAGGTTACTGACTTTAGCTCATCTGACGTTGTAACGTTAGCTAGTTAATACTATATCGGATTGGTTAGGTTACTGACTTTAGCTCATCTGACGTTGTAACGTTAGCTAGTTAATACTATATCGGATTGGTTAGGTTACTGACGTTAGCTCATCTGACGTTGTAACGTTAGCTAGTTAATACTATAACGGATTGGTTAGGTTACTGACGTTAGCTCATCTGACGTTGTAACGTTAGCTAGTTAATACTATAACGGATTGGTTAGGTTACTGACTTTAGCTCATCTGACGTTGTAACGTTAGC
This sequence comes from Salvelinus namaycush, assembly GCF_016432855.1. NCBI lineage: Eukaryota > Metazoa > Chordata > Actinopteri > Salmoniformes > Salmonidae > Salvelinus > Salvelinus namaycush. Next base: position 80,669 of record NW_024061465.1, read on the forward strand.
TAGTTAATACTATATCGGATTGGTTAGGTTACTGACGTTAGCTCATCTGACGTTGTAACGTTAGCTAGTTAATACTATATCGGATTGGTTAGGTTACTGACGTTAGCTCATCTGACGTTGTAACGTTAGCTAGTTAATACTATATCGGATTGGTTAGGTTACTGACGTTAGCTCATCTGACGTTGTAACGTTAGCTAGTTAATACTATAGGGAATTGGTTAGGTTACTGACGTTAGCTCATCTGACGTTGTAACGTTAGCTAGTTAATACTATATCGGATTGGTTAGGTTACTGACGTTAGCTCATCTGACGTTGTAACGTTAGCTAGTTAATACTATAACGGATTGGTTAGGTTACTGACTTTAGCTCATCTGACGTTGTAACGTTAGCTAGTTAATACTATATCGGATTGGTTAGGTTACTGACGTTAGCTCATCTGACGTTGTAACGTTAGCTAGTTAATACTATATCGGATTGGTTAGGTTATTGACGTTAGCTCATCTGACGTTGTAACGTTAGCTAGTTAATACTATATCGGATTGGTTAGGTTACTGACGTTAGCTCATCTGACGTTGTAACGTTAGCTAGTTAATACTATAACGGATTGGTTAGGTTACTGACTTTAGCTCATCTGACGTTGTAACGTTAGCTAGTTAATACTATATCGGATTGGTTAGGTTACTGACGTTAGCTCATCTGACGTTGTAACGTTAGCTAGTTAATACTATATCGGATTGGTTAGGTTACTACGTTAGCTCATCTGACGTTGTAACGTTAGCTAGTTAATACTATAACGGATTGGTTAGGTTACTGACGTTAGCTCATCTGACGTTGTAACGTTAGCTAGTTAATACTATAACGGATTGGTTAGGTTACTGACGTTAGCTCATCTGACGTTGTAACGTTAGCTAGTTAATACTATATCGGATTGGTTAGGTTACTGACGTTAGCTCATCTGACGTTGTAACGTTAGCTAGTTAATACTATATCGGATTGGTTAGGTTACTGACGTTAGCTCATCTGACGTTGTAACGTTAGCTAGTTAATACTATATCGGAGTGGTTAGGTTACTGGCGTTAGCTCATCTGACGTTGTAACGTTAGCTAGTTAATACTATATCGGATTGGTTAGGTTACTGACGTTAGCTCATCTGACGTTGTAACGTTAGCTAGTTAATACTATAACGGATTGGTTAGGTTACTGACTTTAGCTCATCTGACGTTGTAACGTTAGCTAGTTAATACTATATCGGATTGGTTAGGTTACTGACGTTAGCTCATCTGACGTTGTAACGTTAGCTAGTTAATACTATATCGGATTGGTTAGGTTACTGACGTTAGCTCATCTGACGTTGTAACGTTAGCTAGTTAATACTATAACGGATTGGTTAGGTTACTGACTTTAGCTCATCTGACGTTGTAACGTTAGCTAGTTAATACTATATCGGATTGGTTAGGTTACTGACGTTAGCTCATCTGACGTTGTAACGTTAGCTAGTTAATACTATAACGGATTGGTTAGGTTACTGACGTTAGCTCATCTGACGTTGTAACGTTAGCTAGTTAATACTATATCGGATTGGTTAGGTTACTGACGTTAGCTCATCTGACGTTGTAACGTTAGCTAGTTAATACTATATCGGATTGGTTAGGTTACTGACTTTAGCTCATCTGACGTTGTAACGTTAGCTAGTTAATACTATAACGGATTGGTTAGGTTACTGACGTTAGCTCATCTGACGTTGTAACGTTAGCTAGTTAATACTATATCGGATTGGTTAGGTTACTGACGTTAGCTCATCTGACGTTGTAACGTTAGCTAGTTAATACTATAACGGATTGGTTAGGTTACTGACTTTAGCTCATCTGACGTTGTAACGTTAGCTAGTTAATACTATATCGGATTGGTTAGGTTACTGACGTTAGCTCATCTGACGTTGTAACGTTAGCTAGTTAATACTATATCGGATTGGTTAGGTTACTGACGTTAGCTCATCTGACGTTGTAACGTTAGCTAGTTAATACTATAACGGATTGGTTAGGTTACTGACTTTAGCTCATCTGACGTTGTAACGTTAGCTAGTTAATACTATATCGGATTGGTTAGGTTACTGACTTTAGCTCATCTGACGTTGTAACGTTAGCTAGTTAATACTATAACGGATTGGTTAGGTTACTGACTTTAGCTCATCTGACGTTGTAACGTTAGCTAGTTAATACTATATCGGATTGGTTAGGTTACTGACTTTAGCTCATCTGACGTTGTAACGTTAGCTAGTTAATACTATAACGGATTGGTTAGGTTACTGACTTTAGCTCATCTGACGTTGTAACGTTAGCTAGTTAATACTATATCGGATTGGTTAGGTTACTGACTTTAGCTCATCTGACGTTGTAACGTTAGCTAGTTAATACTATATCGGATTGGTTAGGTTACTGACTTTAGCTCATCTGACGTTGTAACGTTAGCTAGTTAATACTATATCGGATTGGTTAGGTTACTGACTTTAGCTCATCTGACGTTGTAACGTTAGCTAGTTAATACTATATCGGATTGGTTAGGTTACTGACTTTAGCTCATCTGACGTTGTAACGTTAGCTAGCTAGCTATCTGACTTTGTTAGCCAGCTAATTTTCAAACAATAAACTAAATTATCTGATCAGTTACGTTGGCTAACAGACAAATTTGAGCCAGCTACTATAGCAATATACTTAGCAAAGCTAACAATAACGTTACTTGTTCCATCACACTTTCTCTCTCACTCAAACTTTCCAAATGCCAGCTGTTTTTCGGTTACAGGTACTCTCCTCACCCCGGTCTTTGTGGTCAGGCTTCTCACCTACCTCTCGGTTACCGTTCAGGGCGACGCGCTGCTGTAAATGAACCGCCCAACTGCCTTTCCACTCTCCCGCTCTTTCCAGAGCGAGCGCTGATGCTGTAACGAGCACATTGGTTGTCTCTTCTCTCTTCAGTTTCGTGCTGCGTTCTGTTGTTATGGGAACGATTGGCTGAGCCTTGGATGCAGACAGTATTGTGCTGCGTTCTGTTGTTATGGGAACGACTGGCTGAGCCTTGGATACAGCCAGTATTGTGCTGCGTTCTGTTGTTATGGGAACGATTGGCTGAGCCTTGGATACAGACAGTATTGTGCTGCGTTCTGTTGTTATGGGAACGATTGGCTGAGCCTTGGATGCAGACAGTATTGTGCTGCGTTCTGTTGTTATGGGAACGACTGGCTGAGCCTTGGATACAGCCAGTATTGTGCTGCGTTCTGTTGTTATGGGAACGATTGGCTGAGCCTTGGATACAGACAGTATTGTGCTGCGTTCTGTTGTTATGGGAACGATTGGCTGAGCCTTGGATACAGACAGTATTGTGCTGCGTTCTGTTGTTATGGGAACGATTGGCTGAGCCTTGGATGCAGACAGTATTGTGCTGCGTTCTGTTGTTATGGGAACGATTGGCTGAGCCTTGGATACAGACAGTATTGTGCTGCGTTCTGTTGTTATGGGAACGATTGGCTGAGCCTTGGATGCAGACAGTGTTGTGCTGCGTTCTGTTGTTATGGGAACGATTGGCTGAGCCTTGGATACGGACAGTATTGTGCTGCGTTCTGTTGTTATGGGAACGATTGGCTGAGCCTTGGATACAGACAGTATTGTGCTGCGTTCTGTTGTTATGGGAACGATTGACTGAGCCTTGGATACAGACAGTATTGTGCTGCGTTCTGTTGTTATGGGAACGATTGGCTGAGCCTTGGATGCAGACAGTATTGTGCTGCGTTCTGTTGTTATGGGAACGATTGGCTGAGCCTTGGATACAGACATTGTGCTGCGTTCTGTTGTTATGGGAACGATTGGCTGAGCCTTGGATACAGACAGTATTGCTCCAAACGTACATCAGTCGTTCGCTTACAGCCAGTAGTGATCCAAACCCCTCCCTCACCAAACTATTCTCATGAGATCTACACGAAAAACGTATTTTGGATTCAAAACGGCGAATTTCGCCGAAAGGTGACTAGTTTGCATCCCTGTGTATCTTTAACTATGCCTGGTTTCATGTGTTCATCCATGTCTGAATCAGCTGTTACTGTCCTTGTTGCAGTTTCTATCCATGGAGGTCTAATCCCTCAAAGCAGATCAAGTTCCTGGTGGATCTCCTGTCTCAAGCAGCAGAGTGGGAGGAGCAGACAGGAGAGAAGACACTGAAGCTTGTATCATCAGTGTGGACTTACAGAGGCTTTCCTTTTCCAAATGGAGGCAATTCTGAACAGAGTGATTTCCTGCTGGATCTGTACTCGCATGTGAAGGACTATGAGACTCAAACAGGCAGGAGTGTCCTTCCAGCATTACAGCCAGTTTACCAGTCAGCTCCTGCAGTCTGGTCCATAGACCTCTCAGAGAGAAAGGCCTCCCTCCTCCTAGAAGTGCTGAAACTCCAACCAGAGAAGAAACCAGTAGAGCTGAAGGGCTGGTCAGATGAAGAGAGTGAAGTGAGGAGTTTCCTTCAGTGTCTGTCCTACATCTCTCAGCTGAGGTGAGTGAGTTTTTCCAACAAGAGTCCATATGTCATTGAACTGGTGTAGATAGTATTCATGTTTTACACTGTCTTTATCTTTTTAATACATGCACATGTGAAGATGCTGTAGGAACTCTAATTATGAAGGAATTGAAATTGAACAAAACTCTAATTAATAGTTGTATTGTTTTTAAAAGATAGAGTCATATGGTGCTATTAGTTTTCACTTCCCCAACCCTGTTACTCATATCAGTCCTCATCACTCACCTGCATATCATATGTGTTTTAAACTGTTTGTTCAGATTTCCTCCACTGAAGGATAATACAGAGAGGAGAAAGAGAGAGAAGACATTCCTACTGAATCTGTGTCTTCAAGCAGCTCTCCATGAGAGAGGAACCATACAAACAACTGTAGAGAAAGTGTTGTCACTGTCTGAAGTATATCACTATCAGAAATGTGATTTCCTGCTGGATCTGTACTCACATGTGAAGGACTATGAGACTCAAACAGGCAGGAGTGTCCTTCCAGCATTACAGCCAGTTTACCAGCCAGCTCCTGCAGTCTGGTTCATAGACCTCTCAGGGAGAAAGGCCTCCCTCCTCCTAGAAGTGCTGAAACTCCAACCAGAGAAGAAACCAGTAGAGCTGAAGGGCTGGTCAGATGAAGAGAGTGAAGTGAGGAGTTTCCTTCAGTGTCTGTCCTACATCTCACAGCTGAGGTGAGTCTGAACATGTGTGGTGGTTAGTGATCATGTGATGCTAGTGGTTATTATCTTGTAGAAATATTTAACATATAAAACTTCAAGTGTTGGTAAATCTTGTAGCGGTATTATTAGAGAGGGGTAAAGGTAAAGATTTTGTTGGGGCGCCAGGCAGGTATTAACCCTGCAGAAAGGAAAATAGTAGGATAGAGAGAGACCCACTACCAGACACACACACATCAGCAGAAGAGACTGTCTAGAGTGTAGCCTGTTAGCCAGATAGCCAGTGGAGAGAAAAGACAAGACACACCATATAAAACACCCATCACAGCACAGGGGTAACCCCACCAATAATACCTCATACAATAATGATGGCAGAGCAATTTAACGGCAACTTCATAGAAACAATTTACAAGAAAGAACCCAGTCATCAACATTAGAGGATTTGCAGTAATCTGTATTACCTCCCAGTGGAGGAGAGATAGGGAAGAGAGAGGGAAGAGAGGGAGCGGGAAGAGAGGGAGAGAGAAGAGAGAGAGAGAGGGAAGAGAGAGAGGGGGGGAAGAGAGAGAGGGGGGGAAGAGAGAGAGGGAAGAGAGAGGGAAGAGAGAGAGGGAAGAGAGAGAGGGAAGAGAGAGAGGGAAGAGAGAGGGAAGAGAGAGGGAAGAGAGAGAGAGGGAAGAGAGAGAGAGAGGGAAGAGAGAGAGGGGGGGAAGAGAGAGAGGGAAGAGAGAGGGAAGAGAGAGGGAAGAGAGAGAGGGAAGAGAGAGAGGGAAGAGAGAGAGGGAAGAGAGAGAGGGAAGAGAGAGGGAAGAGAGAGGGGGGGGGAAAGAGGGAGGGAAGAGAGAGAGGGATGATAGGGAGAGAGAGGGAAGAGGGAGGGAGGAGAGAGAGAGAGAGGGAGGAGAGAGAGAGAGAAGAGAGAGAGAGAGAGAGAGGGAAGAGAGCTGGAAGAGAGGGAGAGGGAAGAGGGAGGAGAGAGAGAGGGAGGAAAGAGAGAGAGGGAAGAGGGAGAGGGAAGATTGAGAAGGAAGGGAGAGGATAGAGAGAGGTAGTGGGAAGAGAGAGAGGGAAGAGAGAGGGAATTGAGAGAGAGCGAGAGGGATGAGAGAGAGAAAAGAGAGAGAGAGAGAAGAGAGAGAGAGAGAGAGAGAGAGAGATGGAAGAGGGAGAGAGAGGGAAGAGAGAGTGAGGGAAGAGGGAGAAAGAGGGAAGAGGGAGGAAGAGGGAAGAGAGAGGGAGAAGGAAGAGAGGGAAGAGAGAGCGAGGGATGAGAGGGAGACAGAGGGAATAGGGAGAGAGATAGGGAGGAGAGGGAGGAGAGAGAGAGGGAAAGAGAGGGAGGAGAGAGAGAGGGAGGAGAGAAAGAGTTAGAAGAGGGAGAGGGAAGAGAGAGAGGGAAAAGCGAGAGGGACGAGAGAAAGAACAGTGAGAGGGGAGAGGGAAGAGAGAGGGAAGAAGTGGGAAGAGAGAGAGAGAAAGGGAAGAGAGAGAGGGAAGAGAGAGAGAGAGAAAGGGAAGAGAGGGAAGAGAGGGAGAGAGGGACGAGAGAAAGGAAGAGGGAGATGCAAGAGAGAGAGAGAACAGTGAGAGGGGAGAGGGAGAGGGGGAAGGAGAGGGGAGAGAGAGAGTGCGAGAGAGAGAGAGAGAGAGAGAGAGAGAGAGAGAGAGAGAAATAGAGAGTGGTGAGAGAGAGAGGGAGGAGAGAGAGAGTTAGAAGAGGGAGAGGGAAGAGAGATGAAATAGAGAGGGAAAAGAGAGAGAGGGATGAGAGAAAGGAAAATGGAGAGGGAATAGAGAGGGATAACAGTGTGAGGGGAGAGGGAAGAGAGAGGGAAGATGAGGGAAGAGAGAGAGAAAGGGAAGAGAGAGACAGGGAAGAGAGAGATAGGGAAGAGAGAGATAGGGAAGAGAGAGAGGGAAGAGAGTGAAGAGGGAGAGGGGGGAAGGAGAGGGGAGAGAGAGAGAGAGGAGGAGAGAGAGAGAGAAGAGGGAGAGAGAAGAGAGACAAGGAAGGGAGAGGGAAGAGAGAGGGAGAGGGAAGAGAGTGGTAAGAGAGAGAGTGGTGAGAGAGGGAGAGGGAAGAGAGGGAGAGGGAAGAGAGGGAGAGGGAAGAGAGGGAGAGGGAAGAGAGGGAGAGGGAAGAGAGGGAGAGGGAAGAGAGAGAGAGGGAAGAGAGAGAGAGGGAAGAGAGAGAGAGGGAAGAGAGAGAGGGAAGAGAGAAAGATGGATGAGAGGGTGAGAGACAGAAGAGGGAAGAGAGAGGAGAGAGAGAGAGAGAAGAGAGAGAGAGAGAGGGAGAGAGAAGAGAGAGAAGAGAGAGAGAGAGGGAAGAGAGAGAAAGATAAGAAAGAGAGAGGGAGGAAAGAGAGAGAGGGAAGAGAGAAAGGGAAGAGAGAGGGAGGAAAGAGAGAGAGAGAGAGAGAGGGGGAGGAGAGAGAGCGAGAAGAGGGAGACGGAAGAGAGAGGTAGAGAGAGAGCGAGAGGGAAGAAAGAGAGCGAGAGGGAAGAGAGAGAGAGAGAGCGAGAGGGAAAAGAGAGAGAGGGGGAAGAGAGAGAGAAAAGAGAGAGAGGGAAGAGAGAGAGCGAGAGGGAAGAGAGAATGAGAGGGAAGAGAGAGGGGAAGAGGGAAGAGAGAGAGAGAGAAAAGAGAGAGAGAGAGAAAAGAGAGAGAGAGGGAAGAGAGAGAGAGGGAAGAGAGAGGGGAAGAGAGAAGAGAGATAGGGAAGAGAGAAGAGAGATAGGGAAGAGAGGGGGAGAGAGAGGGAGAGAAGAGGGAGAGGGAAGAGAGAGGGAGGGAAGAGAGATGGAGAGAGGGGGAAGAGAGAGAGAGGCATGACAGAGAGAGAGAGAGAGAGAGAGAGAGAGAGAGAGAGAGAGAGAGAGAGAGAGACAAAGATGGAGAGTGGTGAGAGAGAGAGGGAAGAGAGAGAGAGAGACAGAAAGAGAGAGTGGTGAGAGAGAGAGGAAAGAGAGAGAGAGGGAAGAGAGAGAGATGGATGAGAGGGTGAGAGACAGAAGAGGGAGAGAGACGGAAGAGGGAGGAGAGAGAGAGAGAGGGAGAGGGAAGAGAGGAGAGACAGAGGGAGAGGGAAGAGAGAGAGAGGGAAGAGAGAGAATAGTGAGAGAGAATAGAGGAGAGAGGGAAGAGAGAGAGAAGGAGGAGAGAGAGAGGGAAGAGAGAAATAGAGAGGGAAGAGAGAGAGAGGGAAGAGAGAGGGAAGAGAGGGGGAGAGCGAGTGAGGGAAAAGAGAGAGAGAAGGAGGAGAAAGAGGGAGGAGAGAGAGAGAGAATGAGGAGAGAGAGAGAGAGAGAAGAGGGAGAGGGAAGAGAGAGAAGGGAGGGAAGAGAGGGAGCGGGAAGCGAGGGATAGGGAAGAGAGAGAGAGGGAAGAGAGAGAGAGTGAGGATAGAGAGAGAGGGAAGAGAGAGAGAGTGAGGATAGAGAGAGAGGGAAGAGAGAGAGATGGATGAGAGGGTGAGAGAGGGAAGAGGGAGAGAGAGGGAAGAGGGAGGAGAGAGAGAGAGAAGAGGGAGAGGGACGAGAGAGGAGAGGGAGGGAAGGAAAAGAGAGAGGGAAGAGTGAAAATAAACCAGAGTTGTTTAGCGTCACCACAATCAAACTGCCCCCCAGAGAGTCTCCTTTCTGACTGCTGATGCAAAGTGGCAGCACACGGTGAAGGCTCCGTATAAAACTACACATGTTGGTGAATCTGGGAACATTTATCAGCCCATTTCCTGACATAACTAATGTTGCATTACTAAATGTCACACATAAATCATGTGAATGTCTTTCAAATAAAACACTTTAACATATAACCAAAGCACATTATGTAAATGTATAACTACTTCATATATCTTTAACTATGACTGGTTTCATGTGTTCATCCATGTCTGAATCAGCTGTTACTGTCCTTGTTGCAGTTTCTATCCATGGTGGTCTGATCCCTCAAAGCAGATCAAGTTCCTGGTGGATCTCCTGTCTCAAGCAGCAGAGTGGGAGGAGCAGACAGGAGAGAAGACACTGAAGCTGGTATCATCAGTGTGTACTTACAGCACCTTTCCTTATCCCATTGGATACACTTCTAAACAGAGTGATTTCCTGCTGGATCTGTACTCACATGTGAAGGACTATGAGACTCAAACAGGCAGGAGTGTCCTTCCAGCATTACAGACAGTTTACCAGTCAGCTCCTGCAGTCTGGTCCATAGACCTCTCAGAGAGAAAGGCCTCCCTCCTCCTAGAAGTGCTGAAACTCCGACCAGAGAAGAAACCAGTAGAGCTGAAGGGCTGGTCAGATGAAGAGAGTGAAGTGAGGAGTTTCCTTCAGTGTCTGTCCTACATCTCTCAGCTGAGGTGAGGGAGTTTATCCAACAAGAGTCCATATGTCATTGAACTGGTGTAGATAGTATTTATGTTTTACACTGTCTTTATCTTTTTAATACATGCACATATGAAGATGCTGTAGAAACTCTAGTTCAGTAGGAATTTAAATTGAACAAAATCCAATTCATAGTTGTATTGTTTTAAAAGATTGAGTCATATGGTGCTATTAGTTTTCAGTTCCCCAACCCTGTTACTCATATCAGTCCTCATCACTCACCTGTATATCATCTGTGTTTAAAATGCTTTGTTCAGATTTCCTCTACTGAAGGATAATATAGAGAGGAGAAAGAGAGAGAAGACATTCCTACTGAATCTGTGTCTTCAAGCAGCTCTCCTTGAAAGAGGAACCATACAAACAACTGTAGAGAAAGTGTTGTCACTGTCTAAAGTATATCACTATCAGAAATGTGATTTCCTGCTGGATCTGTACTCACATGTGAAGGACTATGAGACTCAAACAGGCAGGAGTGTCCTTCCAGCATTACAGCCAGTTTACCAGTCAGCTCCTGCAGTCTGGTCCATAGACCTCTCAGAGAGAAAGGCCTCCCTCCTCCTAGAAGTGCTGAAACTCCAAAAAGAGAAGAAACCAGTAAAGCTGGAGGGCTGGTCAGATGAAGAGAGTGAAGTGAGGAGTTTCCTTCAGTGTCTGCCCTACATCTCACAGCTGTGGTGAGTCTGAACATGTGTGGTGGTTAGTGATTATGTGATGCTAGTGGTTATTATCTTGTAGAAACATTTGACATATAAAACTTCAGGTGTTGGTAAATCTTGTAGCAGTATTGTTAGAGAGGGGTGAAGGTAAATATTTTGTTGGGGCGCCAGGCAGGTATTAACCCTGCAGAAAGGAAAAGAGTAGGATAGAGAGAGACCCACTACCAGACACACACACATCAGCAGAAGAGACTGTCTAGAGTGTAATCTGTTAGCCAGATAGCCAGTGGAGAGAAAAGATAAGACACACCATATAAAAAACCCATCACAGCACAGGGGTGAACCCACCAATAATACCTCATAGAGTAATGATGGCAGAGCAATTTAACGGCAACGTCATAGAAACAATTTACAAGAAAGAACCCAGTCATCAACATTAGAGGATTTGCAGTAATCTGTATTACCTCCCAGTGGAGGAGTGCAGAGGGTATGAATGGTGGGGGTCATAGACAAACAAAGGGGAGGGATGAGAGAGAGTGAAGACAGAGAAAGGCAAGAGAAAGAGAGGACGACAGAGAGGGCATAGGGAAGAGAGAAGAGGGAGAAGAGAGAAAAGAGAGTGAAGAGGGAAGAGCGAGAGAGAGAAGAGAGAGAAAGAGGGAAGATGAAAGAGAGAGGGAAGAGAGGACGAGAGAAAGGGAATAGAGAGAGAGAGGAAAGAGTAAGAGAAAGAGGGATGGGGTAGAGAGAGTGAAGAGAGAGGGGTGAGAGAGTGAAGAGAGGATAGAGGGAAGAAAGAGGGAGGGAAGAGAGAGAGAGGGGAAGTGGGAGGAGAGAGAGAGAGGGGAGCGAGAGAGAGGGAAGAGAGAGAGAGGGAAGAGAGAGAGAAAAAGGGATGGGGAAGAGAGAAAGAATGAGGGAAGAGGAAGAGAGAGAGAGAAAAGGAAGAGAGTAAGAGAGAGGGAAGAGAGGAAGAGAGATAGGAAAGACAGAGTTGAAGAGGGAAGAGAGAGTAAGGGAAGATGGAAGAGAGAGAGGGAAGAGAGAGAGAAGAGAGAGGGAAGAGAGAAAGAAAGAGTGATGAGGGAAGAGAGGGAGAGGGAAGATAAAGAGAGAGAGGGAAGAGAGCAGGAAGAGATAGGGAAGAGAAAGGAGAGGGAAAAGAAAGAGAGAGGAAAGAGGGGGAAGAGGAGGAGAGAGGAAAGAGAAAAAGAGAGATGGAAGAGAACGAAGTTGGAAGAGCGAGAAGAAGGAAGAGAAAAAGCGAGGGAAAAGAACGAGAGAGAGGGAAGAGAGAGGGAAGAAAAATAGAAAGAGGGAAGAGGGACGAGGGACTAGGGAAGAGAGAGAGAGAGACAGAGAGGGAAGAGAGAGAGAGAGAGAGAGAGAGAGAGAGAGAGAGAGAGAGAGAGAGAGAGAGAGAGAGAGAGAGAGAGAGAGAGAGAGAGAGAGAGAGAGAGAGAGAGAGAGAGAGAGAGAGAGAGAGAGAGAGAGAGAGAGAGAGAGAGAGAGAGATAGGGAAGAGAGAGAGAGAGAGAGATAGGGAAGAGAAAGAGAGAGAGGGCGAAGAGAGGACGAGAGAGAGAGGGAAAATGGAAGAGAGAGAGAGGGAAGAGGGAAAGTAAACAAGAGATCTGCATCATCACACACTATCAATCTGCCCCCCAGAGAGTCTCCTTTCTGACTGCTGATGCAAAGTGGCAGCACACGGTGAAGGCTCCGTATAAAACTACACATGTTGGTGAATCTGGGAACATTTATCAGCCCATTTCCTGACATAACTAATGTTACATTACTAAATGTCACAGATAAATAATATCTCTAAAATTAAATACTTTAATATATAACCAAAGCACATTATGTAAATGTATAACTACTTCATATATCTTTAACTATTACTGGTTTCATGTGTTCATCCATGTGTGAATTAGCTGTTACTGTTGTCGTGTCTTTGGCTATGCCGGATTAAGTGACAATACATGCTATTCTATAAAATCCTTTCTCTGTAATTAATATGACCTGATTGAACTAATCATGTAAATGTAATTAACTAGAAAGTCGGGGCACCACGAAATCATTTTTATAGAGCTTTATCTTCCGAATAAACTCTTAAAGACCTAGTAATATTTTACATCAATAGCAGTCAATATTAATTGTCACCTTATTTCAGTCTCATCTGAAAGTTGTACATTCTTGGTTATCTGCAAGAATCCTGGCTAACAAGTTGAATCAGCAATACAAAATTGGTTTTAATTATTTATTTACTAAATACCTAACTAAATCACACAGAATTACATATACACAGAATGAATCATACCTTGATTACAAATTATGCCCTAAAGGAAAACGTCCCTAGCGGACGGAACAGATATGACAGCTGGTTACACATAGAAAAGGGGGTTGGGTTTGAGTGAAAGAGCGGGAAGACTGAAGAACAAAGGGAGAAGCGATGTCTCCATCGGGCTGTAGGCAGCTACTCTATCGTAAATACAGAATCTTATGCATTCTAAATTACCGCCCATTTGGAAAAGGAAAGTGCAATAAATATTTACTCTGAGCTGCGCTTCAATAGGTTGGTAGTAGATGGAGGGCCGTGTTGCCCAACAGAGTCCTTTGTCCTTTGAAGAGTGTCTCTGGTGGTGAACGGGATACGTTGTAGTGTCGTTGTTGTGTGGTAGAGAGGATACTCTGTCCGTTCTTTCCGAGCCCACGTTTGCAGCTGCTGTTGCTAACTCAACGGCTAGGAGGTATCACTTCTGTAGCGAATACGAGTTCAAAGTTCATACCATTCGCAACCAAAGCTCACGCTGAGGTTGGCTTAGTTCTGTAGTTGACATGTTAGTCCTTTTTAACTTATGGACTGTCGTCCTCATGTCCTCGGAACAGGAGGTTACATTTTCGTCAAGGCTTTATATAGTGGAGGGAGAAGGGCGTGTTTCACAGTCTACAGCCCCTGTCTCTTCACAGGGGCGAGCCATTGATTCAGCAGAGCTCTAACTTTATGAAAACCCAAATCTCTCATTTGGAAGCTAAAATTACATTTAATCTTTTCACAAATAGTGTCAAATTTACACATTTAAATTGCACAACAATTCCATTTGAATCTGATAACTATAATGTGTAGACTTTCCACTGTACCGTTTATGTCATCCTATCATTGATGAGAATGTCTCAGATGAAATCCGAACTGACCTCATATTCATTAAGTACCAACGCATATTTTCAACTGGTTCTATTACCGAAATATGGTTAATTTCCCCCCAACTTCTTTGATGTTCCCAGACTCTGTTTAACAAAGGCTATTAAAGAGTCCCTCTGTAGAGTCAAGAGAGAGAGGGAAGGGAGAAAGGTATTTATGGGGGGGGGTCATAAACCTTACCCACAGGCCAACATCATGACACTGTCCTTGTTGCAGGTTCTATGACTGTTGGTCTGATCCCTCAAAGTGGATCAAGTTCCTGGTGGATCTCCTGTCTCAAGCAGCAGAGTGGGAGGAGCAGACAGGAGAGAAGACACTGAAGCTGGTATCATCAGTGTGTACTTACAGAAACTTTCCTTATCGTCATGGAGACAATTCTCAACGGAGTTATTTCCTGCTGGATCTGTACTCACATGTAAAGGACTATGAGACTCAAACAGGCAGGAGTGTCCTTCCAGCATTACAGCCAGTTTACCAGTCAGCCAGTCCTGCAGTCTGGTACATAGACCTCTCAGAGAGAAAGGCCTCCCTCCTCCTAGAAGTGCTGAAACTCCAACCAGAGAAGAAACCAGTAGAGCTGTGGGGCTGGTCAGATGAAGAGAGTGAAGTGAGGAGTTTCCTTCAGTGTCTGTCCTACATCTCACAGCTGAGGTGAGTCTGAACATGTGTGATGGTTAGTGATTATGTGATGCTAGTGGTTATTAACTTGTAGAAACATTTGACATATAAAACTTCAGGTGTTGGTAAATCTTGTAGTGATATTGTTAGAGAGGGGTGAAGGTAAAGATTTTGTTGGGGCGCCAGGCAGGTATTAACCCTGCAGAAAGGAAAAGAGTAGGATAGAGAGAGACCCACTACCAGACACACACACATCAGTAGAAGATACTGTCTAGAGTGTAGCCTGTTAGCCAGATAGCCAGTGGAGAGAAAAGATAAGACACACCATATAAAACACCCATCACAGCACAGTGGTAACCCCACCAATAATACCTCAAACAATAATGATGGCAGAGCAATTTAACGGCAACTTCATAGAAACAATTTACAAGAAAGAACCCAGTCATCAACATGAGAGGATTTGCAGTAATCTGTATTTCCTCCCAGTGGAGGAGTGCAGAGGGTATGAATGGTGGGGGGTCATAGACAAACAAAGGCCTTAAAATGTCCACAATCTTCTGGGCCACATGTCATTAGTACCACATCAATACAGTTCAAATAACAATACACAATAAACTGGCAAGCAACTTCCCTTTAACTAAAATGTCGACCCAAATACGTCTGGCAGGACAATAATAGTCCAGCCACGCTGAACCTCAAAGGGAAGAGCATTGAAAACAATAATAAAGTCTGCTGCAGTGTAAAGCACTGGAGAGAGACAGGGGAGAGAGAGAGAAGAGTGAGGGAAGGGAAAAAGAGAGAGAGGGATGATAGAGAAAGGAGAGAGCGAGAGTGAGGGGACGAGAGAGAAAGTAAAGAGGAAGAGAGATGGAATAGAGAGAGAGGGAAGTGAAAGAGAGAGAGGGAAGATAGAGAGAGGGAAGAGAAAGAAGAGGGATGGAAGAGACAAGGAGAGAGAGGGAAGAGGGAAGAGAGAGGAGAGGAAAGAGACAGAGAGATGGGGAAGAGAGAGGAGAGGGATGAGAAAGGGAAGAGAGAATTGGGAGAAAGAGAGAGTGATGAGAGAGAGGGAAGAGGGAAAATAAACAAGAGTTCTTCATCATCACACACTATCAATCTAACCCCCAGAGAGCCTCCTTTCTGACTGCTGATGCAAAGTGGCAGCACACGGTGAAGGCTCCGTATAAAACTACACATGTTGGTGAATCTGGGAACATTTATCAGCCCATTTCCTGACATAACTAATGTTGCATTACTAAATGTCACAGATAAATAATGTGAATGTCTCTAAAGTTAAATACTTTAACATATAACCAAATCAAATTCTGTAAATGTATAACTACTTCATATATCTTTAGCTATAACTTGTTTCGTGTGTTCATCCATGTCTGAATCAGCTGTTACTGTCCTTGTTGCAGTTTCTATCCATGGTGGTCTGATCCCTCAAAGCAGATCAAGTTCCTGGTGGATCTCCTGTCTCAAGCAGCAGAGTGGGAGGAGCAGACAGGAGAGAAGACACTGAAGCTGGTATCATCAGTGTGTACTTACAGCACTTTCCCCTTCTATGTCCTCTATAATGATGAGATCAAGAAATCTCAATGTGATTTCCTGCTGGATCTGTACTCAAATGTGAAGGACTATGAGACTCAAACTGGCAGGAGTGTCCTTCCAGCATTACAGCAAGTTTACCAGTCAGCTCCTGCAGTCTGGTCCATAGACCTCTCAAAGAGAAAGACCTCCCTCCTCCTAGAAGTGCTGAAACTCCAACCAGAGAAGAAACCAGTAGAGCTGAAGGGCTGGTCAGATGAAGAGAGTGAAGTGAGGAGTTTCCTTCAGTGTCTGCCCTACATCTCACAGCTGAGGTGAGTTGGATCAGTACAGTTCAGGGATTGTAGTTGTCTGTCCCTGTGTTTCCCTTTAGAGAGGAAGTTTGTAGCTTTCTGCAGTAATTGTCTTTTTAAGACATTGTCATATGAAACTACATTTATGCTCAGGATATCTCATCTAGAGAAGTCTTGTAACAATTAACCTGAACGTTTATATTCAGAATCTCTAATCTATAAACCAAATGTCTTGTATGTTATGGAACTTTCTCTGTGACATGGTATTATGTTTCCATATGACAGGCAGGTATTCATGTACAGTGAGGTAGAAGTATTGGGACAGTGACACATTTGTTATTTTGTCTCTGTACACTTTGACATGATACAATGACTGAGGTTAAAGGTCAGTCTGTCAGCTTTAATGTCAGGGCATTTTCACCATTTAGAAAGTGCTGGAGTACAGAGCCAAAACATCAAACAATGTGTCACTGTCCCAATACTTCTGGACGTCACTGTCTCCTAAATGTCTGATTTGATGTCCTCCATGTTTTGCTGTTTCAGCTGTGATGATGACAGGTTCTTCCAGACTGTGTGTGAATCCATCCCTGTGAGGTCCAGAGAAGAGGACCAGCAGTTGGCCTCTCTCCTCCAGGCCTTGGGCTCCACCCTGTCACTGGGAGGAGAGTTACCCCGGAAAACCTGCAGGTCTGTGGGGAGAGTCCTGGGTCTCTGTGCCTCCAGAGTGGACCTCACTCTCACCCCCAGCAAGATCTCTCTCAAAGGAGCCGCACTTCTTTTGAGACATGAGTCAAAGCTCCACAAGCTCAGGTATGTTCAGTAAGAAAGCTTTTACAGGTCTATTGAATAGTTGGTTTTCCTACTGAGCATTTATCTGACAAGGTTTCTCTGTTTCAAGTGACTTGAGTTTTGTCTTTTCATTCCAGGCTGAGTGTGGGTATGGCAGTGAAACTGTCCAGACTGGTTAGGAGGACAGAGAGAGGTGCTACTCCACTGACTGTCCCAGAACTCTCCCTGGTCCTAAAGAGCAGCCAGCCACCAGAGAGAGTGTTATCCAGGGCTCTGAGTAGTGTGGCGTCCCTGCTGAGACTCTGGAGGGTTCAGTGTCTGGACCTGACTGACTTCTGGATCCAGGGTCACTCTCTCATCACACTGCTGTGTCACCAAGGATCTCTCTCTCTCAGGTCAGCTTGAAGCTGATGTTTTTTGAAGTAGAAATAGTAACTTCATTCATGTGTTTTTCTTCATATTTCTGACTGCCTGCATGTTCCAACCTCCTAGACTGAACTCAGACACTTTGCAGCAGCTGACTGTAGTTGTGTATGAAGCTCAGGACAAGGACTTGACTCAGTGGTTCCTGGAGAAGGTTGGTGGAGACCTGACCTCCTGCAGGCTGGACTGGGAAGTGCTTCTCTCTCTGCTGCAGCATTCAACCCACAACATCACTGTGGACCTCAGGAAGAACAGGCTTCTAGAGAAGAACATCTCAGATCTTCTCCCCTTTCTGGGAAGGGTTACTCTCAAGAGGTGGGAGAACTTCTTTCTCTGATCAGACTTTCTAGAAATAATAAAATAACAATTTGTATCCAGTGACATGTTGTTCTGAGTTTTCCTCTGTAATATCATTAGGGTTTTAATCAAGAGGTGGGAGATCTTTATTCAATATTTATAGACGTTAATTATCCATGTCCTATCCAGCCAGTTGTTGCTATGTGAGTTATCCTTTTTAAAATCTTGACATAACCACAACAATCCATTCTCCATGTTTATTCAGGTTCAGTTCCAGCTTTGTAAAGTCCTCCATCAGACAGATCTATGACAGTAGAGACAGTGACTGGACAGAGTGGACTGTTCACTTAAAACGTAAAGAATTATCATTCACTGTTGAGTGACGATGGCCTATTATAAAATAATTCAGTGTTTAAGGATTTCAAAAATAGAAAGTTTTGTTAAATTGACATAATTAAATGGAATTTTGATGATGTAAGTATCTTCTAAAATGATATTAAACTAATGTCGGTACCAACTTTTATACAGAAAAGATGACGAAATGATTGGGACAGCGTCTACTTTGAGACAGCGTTTACTTTAAGTATTGGAACTTGTCTTGAAAAAGCAACCAATGTCAGATTTTTTTTTTCACTATATCTATGTTTGAATAGTTGTTTGGAAATTTGGTTACAATTAGTCTGGGAAATGTTAGGTTGAGTTAAGGTGATCATGATCATTAGTCTACCAATTGAAATGTTTTTTAACTTCTACTGCCTCAGAAACCCGGATCCGGGAGCACCCCCCACCCCCCCACACTGATTAGCATAGCTAGCATAGCTTCACAAGTAGATAGTAGCATCTAAATATCATTAAATCACAAGTCCAAGACACCAGATGAAAGATACAGATCTTGTGAATAAACCCATCATTTCTGTTTTTTAAAATGTTTTACAGGAATGTAAATCTATTAGCTAACCACGTTAGCAGAATACACCATCTTTGTTTGTCCACCATGTTCTCTCTCCACCTCTAGCTATCACCAATTCGGCTAAACTAAGATATTGATAGCCACCAACCAAGAAAAAAACTCATCAGATGACAGTCTGATAACATATTTATGGTATAGGATAGGTGTTGTTAGAAAAAAGTGCATATTTCAGGTAGAAATCACAGTTTACAATTGCACCGACCATCACAAATGACTAGAATTACTAGATAGAGCAACGTGTATGACCCATTTACTCATCATAAAACATTTCATAAAAATAGACAAAGCATAGCAATGGAAAGACACAGTTCTTGTGATTTCAGACCATATTTCAGATTTTCTAAGCGTTTTTCAGCGAAAACACAATAAATCGATAAGTTAGCATACCACATGTGCAAACGTTACCAGAGCATCGATTCAAGCCAAAGAGCGCGACAACGTAATCATCGCCAAAATATATTAATTTTTTCACTAACCTTCTCAGAATTCTTCCGATGACACTCCTGTAACATCATTTTACAACATACATATACAGTTTGTTCGAAAAGGTGCATATTTAGCCATACAAAACCGTGGTTACACAATAAAAATACTAGGAAATCAAGCCTCAATATGTCTGACGTCATCTATCAGAGTGATCTAGTTTAATTGAAAGCTAATCATATACTTGACTAAAAAATACAGGGTAGACAGGAATCGAAAGACAAATTAGTTCTTAATGCAACCGCTGATTTACATTTTTAAAATGATCCTTACTTTTCAATACAGGGTTCGCCAAGTGAAGCTATACCAAACAAAATGGCGAAATATGCGTTTTAAATATTTCGACAGAACAACGATTTATCATATTAAATATTGCTTACTTTGAGCTGTTCTTCCATCAGATTCTTGGGCAATGTATCCTTTCTATGTTATAAACGTCTTTTGGTCGATAGATGTCCTCTGTCCTTCGAAATGTCCACCACCAACGACCGACACCCCGAAACGTTTCCAAAGCTAAAAAGTGCACGACAAAGAAATTCCTCAGAATCGCACTAAACGGATATAAATTGCTATAAAACGGTTCAAATTAACTACATTATGATGTTTTTAACAACTATAACGAGTAAAAACATGACCAGACAAATATAACTAGTTAAACAACGATTTGGAATGAGGCAGGTCCGATGTCCATCTTGCTTGTGGCGCGCGGAGAAGAGAGAGAGGTCCTCCCACGTTTTGTAGTGTTATAGTGGCTGGGATTGTGCAATAGACTCCATTCAAAACGTGATGACGTACAGACACCCAGAGGAAGACGTAGGCAGTGTCGGTTTCTTCATAGCATTGACTGTCGCCTTAAAAACAGACTCCAGATCAGGGGTAAAAATTTCTGAAATCTGACCCCTGTCATGAAAAGTGCTGTAGATATTGTTCTGTACCACTCAGAGACAAAATTCCAACGGCTATAGAAACTAGAAAGTGTTTTCTATCCAATAATAACAATAATATGCATATTGTACGATCAAGAATTTAGCACGAGGCAGTTTAATTTGGAGACACAAATATGCTAATGCGGAACAGCACCCCCTATAGTTCCAAGAAGTTAATCAAAATGCGTTTTTTTGGCCGAAATGCCTTCTGGAACATGTGAACTTTCATGTGTCTTAATAACACACGTGTATGCCACCTGTAAATACAAATACAAATATTAAATCGTTGGTTAAGCCACTGAAAAAGTTAGCAACCTTCCCACTAGCCATGATCGGCTGAGATGTGGGCTGGACATTCCGAGAGCGGAGTTCGGATTGGTCTGCCATATAGAAGGCTTCTGTCTATTTGAGCTGGTCAGTCTGTGTTGGTAATCCTGTCGAACGCGGCTTTAAAAAAAAAATTATCGCGTAGTGGAGCTGCCTTAGTGTTGCTCTCCACTTTCTGGAGGATCGAGTTTTGAAATCAGTGGAATTAGAGTATGATAGGTAAAGATATGGAGGAAAAACCTGTCTCTGGATTAAATCTTCAAACTAAGGGCTACCGTAGTATGCATTCCGTGACAGGGACACACGTCCATCAGTTCATTAACTTCTTCTGGCTGCAAGCCCGACGTCGGTACATCTATGACAACAGCCACTTCAAGTGCAGGGCGCGAAATTCAAAATATATATTTTTTTAAATATTTAACTTTCACACATTAACAAGTCCAATACAGCTAATGAAAGATACACATCTTGTGAATCCAGCCAACATGTCCGATTTTTAAAATGTTTTACAGGGAAAACACCACGTATATTTATGTTAGCTCACCAACAAATAGAAAAAAGCACAGACATTTTTCACAGCACAGGTAGCATGCACAAAATCAACCAAACTAACCTAGAACCAACCAAACTAACCAAGAAACAACTTCATCAGATGACAGTCTTATAACATGTTATACAATAAATCTATGTTTTGTTCGAAAAATGTGCATATTTCAGGTATAAATCATAGTTTACATTGCGGCTACAATCAGAAATTGCACCGAAAGCAGCCAGAGTAATTACAGACACCAACGTGACATACCGAAATACTCATCATAAAACATTTCTGAAAAATACATGGTGTATAGCAAATGATAGACAAAGATCTTGTGAATATAGCCAATATTTCCGATTTTTTAAGTGTTTTACAGCGAAAACACAATATAGCGTTATATTAGCTTACTACAATAGCTAACACACAACAGCATTGATTCAAGGCAAACGATAGCTAATAAACCAGCAAAAGATATTAATTATTTCACTAACCATCATAAACTTCATAAACTTCATCAGATGACAGTCCTCTAACATCAGGTTATACATACACTTATGTTTTGTTCGAAAATGTGCAAATTTAGAGCTGAAATCAGTGGTTATACATTGTGCTAACGTAGCATCTTTTTCCCACAACGTCCGGATATTTATCTGACACTCACATATTCTGACCAAATAACTATTTATAAACATGACTAAAAAATACATGTTGTATAGGAAATGATAGATACACTAGTTCTTAATGCAATCGCAGTGTTAGAATTCTAAAAATAACTTCATTACGACATAAGGCTTACGTTATGGCGAGATAGTGCCCAAAACCTGGGCGCAAAACTAATAGTACACAGTTCGACAGATATATGAAATAGCATCATAAAATGGGTCCTACTTTTGATGAGCTTCCATCAGAATGTTGTACAAGGGGTCCTTTGTCCAGAACAATCGTTGTTTGGATTTAGAACGTCCTCTTCTCCAGTCAATTAGCACAGAAAGCTAGCAAAGTGGCGCGAAGCTCTCCTTCCTGAACAAACGCAGACAAAGCAACACGCCTAACGTCCCGAAAAAATTTCAATAATCTAATAAAACTATATTGAAAAAACATACTTTACGATAATATTGTCACATGTATCAAATAAAATCAAAGCCGGAGATAGTAGTTGTCTATAACGACAGCTTTACAGAAGGCAATCCCAGGTCCATCCTCGCGCTTTCCAGAAAACAGGAAATGGGTGACACGTCATTCCAAGAGGATTTATTCCACCTCAGACCAAGATAATCACCTCATTTCTTCTCTCACTGCCTCTTGACATCTAGTGGAAGGTGTATGACGTGCATGTATACTAATACGTATCATGCCCATTTATAGGCAGGCCCTAGAACAGAGCATCGTTTTCAGACTTTCCACTTCCTGGTCAGGAAGTTTGCTGCCAAATGAGTTCTGTTTTACTCACAGATATAATTCAAACGGTTTTAGAAACTAGAGAGTGTTTTCTATCCAATAGTAATAATAATATGCATATTGTACGAGCAAGAATTGAGTACGAGGCCGTTTGAAATGGGCACCTTTTATCAGAGCTACTCAATACTGCCCCTGCAGCCCAAACAAGTTAACCTCAGCTAGGGGTGGAATTGAAGGAGAATGCCTGGTAGTTGACCTGATAAACAGAGTTGTAGCATGTTTATCAGTGTTTTATTGTGTGATGGTGTGTAAATAAGTCTCTCTCTCTGTGTTTGTCTCTCTTTCTCGCGCTCTCTCTCTCACTCTCTCTCTGTCTCTCTTTCTCGCGCTCTCCCCTCTCTGTCTGTCTCTCTTTCTCGCGCTCTCTCTCTCACTCTCTCTCTCTTTCTCTCTTTCTCGCGCTCTCCCCTCTCTGTCTGGTGCTCTCTCTTTCTCTCTCTCGCTCAAATCTCTGTCTCTGTCTCTCTCTCTGTCTCTGTCTCGCTCTCTGTCTCACTCTCTTTCTCTCTGTCTCTCTCTCTAGTGTTGACAGGAGGTTACTGTTGAGTTTCCTCCAGTGCTGTGCTGCCTCTCAGGTCCAGCAGGGGGCACCACCACCACCAACAGCAGAATGGCTGCTCAGGTCTCTGCACTACAGGCTGGACTTCTCCTGCTCCTCCTCTGTGGACCTGTCAGCTCAGGACCAGGGGGGGGCTCTGTGTCTGACCACTGACCACTGCAGGGCCATCAACTCTGTTCTGAAGCAGAACCAACACAGCACCCAGCTGGTCCAGAACCAGGTCCAGCTCATCCTAAGAGACTGTGAGGTGGAGGACAGAGCACTGAGGGAGCTGCTTCCCATCCTGCATATCGTCAAGCTAAGGTTAGACACACAAAGACAAACATTTGACCAACTGGTTTATCAGTAGGAGTTAAAACTACTCTGTGTCATGATGTTGTCTCTGCTTCTTGTCCTCTCAGCCCCAGCAAAGCTCTGCTACTTCAGCTGCTGGACCTTGTGTGTGAGGGGATTGAAGAGGGGCTGCTGAGGCACACAGAGTCCCTGTGCAGAGCCCTGGATGGGGAGCTGGACCTCAGTGAGACCAGGCTGGACCAGAAGGCCTGTGGATCTCTGGCCCTGGTTCTGGAACACTCAGAGGGTCTGTCAAAACTGGACCTCAGCCACTGTCAACTCACAGACCACCACCTACAGCCCCTGATCACACACCTGCATAAAGTACAAGTCCTGGAGTGAGTGGCCTTCACTCTGTGTGTGTGTGTGTGTGTGTGTGTGTGTGTGTGTGTGTGTGTGTGTGTGTGTGTGTGTGTGTGTGTGTGTGTGTGTGTGTGTGTGTGTGTGTGTGTGTGTGTGTGTGTGTGTGAGACTAGATGACAAATGTCTCTCTCTCTCTCTGTCTCTCTCTGTCTCTCTCTCTCTCTCTCTCTCTCTCTCTCTCTCTCTCTCTCTCTCTGTCTCTCTCTCTCTGTCTCTCTCTCTCTCTCTCTCTCTGTCTCTCTCTCTCTCTGTCTCTCTCTGTCTCTCTCTCTCTCTCTCTCTCTCTCTCTCTCTCTCTCTCTCTCTCTCTCTCTCTCTCTCTGTCTCTCTCTCTCTCTGTCTCTCTCTGTCTCTCTCTCTCTCTCTCTCTCTCTCTCTCTCTCTCTCTCTGTCTCTCTCTCTCTGTCTCTCTCTCTCTCTCTCTCTCTGTCTCTCTCTCTCTCTGTCTCTCTCTGTCTCTCTCTCTCTCTCTCTCTGTCTCTCTCTCTCTCTCTCTCTCTCTCTCTGTCTCTCTCTCTCTCTGTCTCTCTCTCTCTCTGTCTCTCTCTGTCTCTCTCTCTCTCTCTCTCTCTCTCTCTCTCTCTCTCTCTCTCTCTCTCTCTCTCTCTCTCTCTCTCTCTCTC
Source organism: Salvelinus namaycush (assembly GCF_016432855.1). Classification (NCBI taxonomy): domain Eukaryota; kingdom Metazoa; phylum Chordata; class Actinopteri; order Salmoniformes; family Salmonidae; genus Salvelinus; species Salvelinus namaycush. The sequence goes on from NW_024061465.1 coordinate 104,668, forward strand.
GTAGCCTGAGCCACAATGACATCACTGATGCTCTGACTGACAGAATACTCCAACTGGTCTCTACTAACACTTCAATACACACCGTACGGTAAGGGTGTGTGTGACGGTGAGCAGAGCATGTGTGTGTGAGATCATATGGGTGTGTCTGTTGCTGGGGGCAACTGTTGGAGGATGGAGATGTGTTGTCTAATGATGTAATAATGATTAATAATAATCATGTTCTATAGACTCTTCAACAACAGAATCCAGGACAGAAGACCCTTCTTGACAGACAAGAGGTTTGACATCTGGTGAAACAACATCAGGTCTTAGTCCAGGAAGAGAAGGCTGAATTCAGGACAGAAGACCCTTCCTGACAGACAAGATAATGTTGTATAATAACACTATAATGTGGAACATAAACTGATGGAACATTTTAATACAAAAGACACACAACAAACTGGTTGTTCCAGCTGGAACAGTCCGATCATGTATAAACTATAGTCAACAGACTCATTAAAGAGATTCTCTGCTACTTTTTGTGTACTTTATAGCCAGTAGTGCTGATAGTAACACTCACAAGCCAAAAGTGGTCCCCGAAAATGTTGTACTACATCACATATGTGCACCACGTCATTGCTCTCTCTCTCTGCTGTAGCCCGCCCTGCAACCTCATTGGATAACCCTGGGCTGGCTTCTTGCTAGCTGTCACTCAAATACGAGGGGCTGAAGCTCATTAGATAGAACTCTAATTGCCCATGTGGAGGGAAATGGAGGGAAAATGGCACGGCACAGTTTCAACAAATTGTCGTTTTCCATCTTGGGATTTTTGTGTCTTTTTGAGGTAAAACGGTGATTATGTATGAATTAGCTACATATTGAAACATCCAGCCCAAAGTGTGAGATTAAAAATAAAATAACATGTTCTTATTCGCTAAAGTACCGGAGCATCTCTTTAAGGTCCTTGTACCTCCATTTGTTGTAAATATTAGAGGTAAATATGTATTCCATTTGATTTAATTGTAGCCTATGACATTTGTTTTGTGCATATACGTGTGATAATTTAGCATTAATGTAGTGATTGTCACTTTAATAACTCTAACTCATGTACATATTATCTCAATTACCTCAAATAACCACTCATTGACTATGTATCGGTAACCCTTGTATTTTGCCCCACTATTGTTATTTACTGCTGCTCTTTAATCATTTGTTATTCTTATCTCTTACTTTTACGGGGGTGTTTTCTTAAAACTGCATTGTTGGTTAAGTGCTTGTAAGTTCTACACCTGTTGTATTCAGCATTTCACTGTGGTATTCATGTGACTAATAATCAGTTTGTTTCATGTGTTGTGTTGGTCCTTGTCTCTATCAAAAGGAAACAAAACAAACACGTTTTAACTCTTTCTTTTCTGATATCAACAGAAAAACCTCCCAAATGTTTACCTTTTTTGACCGTGTAAATCATTTATGAATATTTAGTATTTGTGTTTTTAATGAATGAACCATGAGACACATGATTGATGTTTGTTACTGTGTTTTCTCTAAAGGTTGAAATCATTACTAGTAAAACATCACTTTCAGGTTATTGCTGGTATGAAAGCGATCCCACCCCAAGTGTGTTTCTTTTCATGACGATGTAAAAGTTGTTAGTTGAAGACATCTCCCTCTGACAGGCCGATCTCGGGAAAGCCGGACCCGCCCACTTACCAGGAAGCACCATATTAGGTCAATGATGTCGACGGAATCTCCTTTTGGAACGTTCCATTTCTTGGAAACTTAGAAGTTCTAACTTGTTGTCTTTACCGATAAATGCCAGTTAAATTGCATATTCAAATAAATTAAACTTTATTTGTCACATGCGCCGAATACAACAAGTGTAGACTTTACGGTGAAATGCTTACTTACAAGCCCTTAACCAACAGTGCAGTTCAAGAAGAAGAAAATATTTCCCAAATAGGCTAAAATAAAAAGTAACAATAAAAAGTAAAACGATAACAACAACGAGGCTATTTACAGGGGGTACCGCTACAGAGTCAGTGTACAGGCTATATACAGGGGGTACCGGTACCGAGTCAGTCTGGAGGCTATATACAGGGGATACTGGTAACGAGTCAGTGTGGAGGCTATATACCGGTGGTACCGGTACCGAGTCAGTGTGGAGGCTATATACAGGGGGTACCGCTACAGAGTCAGTGTAGAGGCTATATACAGGGGGTACCGGTACAGAGTCAGTGTAGAGGCTATATACAGGGGGTACCGGTACAGAGTCAGTGTAGAGGCTATATACAGAGGGTACCGGTACAGAGTCAGTGTAGAGGCTATATACAGGGGGTACCGGTACAGAGTCAGTGTAGAGGCTATATACAGGGGGTACCGGTACAGAGTCAGTGTAGAGGCTATATACAGGGGGTACCGCTACAGAGTCAGTGTAGAGGCTATATACAGGGGGTACCGCTACAGAGTCAGTGGAGAGGCTATATAAAGGGGGTACTGGTACAGAGTCAGTGTGGAGGCTATATACAGGGGGTACCGGTACAGAGTCAGTGTAGAGGCAATATACAGGGGGTACCACTACAGAGTCAGTGTAGAGGCTATATACAGGGGGTACCGCTACAGAGTCAGTGTGGAGGCTATATACAGGGTGTATCGGTACAGAGTCAGTGTAGAGGCTATATACAGGGGGTACCGCTACAGAGTCAGTGTAGAGGCTATATACAGGGGGTACTGGTACCGAGTCAGTGTGGAGGCTATATACAGGGGGTACCGCTACAGAATCAGTGTAGAGGCTATATACAGGGGGTACCGGTACCGAGTCAGTGTAGAGGCTATATACAGGGGGTACCGCTACAGAGTCAGTGTAGAGGCTATATACAGGGGGTACCGGTACAGAGTCAGTGTGGAGGCTATATACAGGGGGTACCGGTACAGAGTCAATGTGGAGGCTATATACAGGGGGTACAGCTATAGAGTCAGTATAGAGGCTATATACAGGGGGTACCGCTACAGAGTCAGTGTGGAGGCTATATACAGGGGGTACCGGTACAGAGTCAGTGTAGAGGCTATATACAGGGGGTACCGGTACAGAGTCAATGTGGAGGCTATATACAGGGGGTACCGGTACCGAGTCAGTGTAGAGGCTATATACAGGGGGTACCGCTACAGAGTCAGTGTGGAGACTATATACAGGGGGTACCGGTACAGAGTCAGTGTAGAGGCTATATACAGGGGGTACCGGTACAGAGTCAATGTGGAGGCTATATACAGGGGGTACCGCTACAGAGTCAGTGTAGAGGCTATATACAGGGGGTACCGCTACAGAGTCAATGTGGAGGCTATATACAGGGATCACCGGTACCGAGTCAATGTGGAGGCTATATAAAGGGGGTACCGGTACAGAGTCAGTGTAGAGGCTATATACAGGGGGTACCGCTACAGAGTCAGTGTAGAGGCTATATACAGGGGGTACCGCTACAGAGTCAGTGGAGAGGCTATATACAGGGGGTACTGGTACAGAGTCAGTGTGGAGGCTATATACAGGGGGTACCGGTACAGAGTCAGTGTAGAGGAAATATACAGGGGGTACCACTACAGAGTCAGTGTAGAGGCTATATACAGGGGGTACCGCTACAGAGTCAGTGTGGAGGCTATATACAGGGGGTATCGGTACAGAGTCAGTGTAGAGGCTATATACAGGGGGTACTGCTACAGAGTCAGTGTAGAGGCTATATACAGGGGGTACCGGTAACGAGTCAGTGTGGAGGCTATATACAGGGGGTACCGCTACAGAGTCAGTGTAGAGGCTATATACAGGGGGTACCGGTACCGAGTCAGTGTAGAGGCTATATACAGGGGGTACCGCTACAGAGTCAGTGTAGAGGCTATATACAGGGGGTACCGGTACAGAGTCAGTGTGGAGGCTATATACAGGGGGTACCGGTACAGAGTCAATGTGGAGGCTATATACAGGGGGTACCGCTACAGAGTCAGTGTAGAGGCTATATACAGGGGGTACCGCTACAGAGTCAGTGGAGAGGCTATATACAGGGGGTACTGGTACAGAGTCAGTGTGGAGGCTATATACAGGGGGTACCGGTACAGAGTCAGTGTAGAGGAAATATACAGGGGGTACCACTACAGAGTCAGTGTAGAGGCTATATACAGGGGGTACCGCTACAGAGTCAGTGTGGAGGCTATATACAGGGGGTATCGGTACAGAGTCAGTGTAGAGGCTATATACAGGGGGTACCGCTACAGAGTCAGTGTAGAGGCTATATACAGGGGGTACCGGTAACGAGTCAGTGTGGAGGCTATATACAGGGGGTACCGCTACAGAGTCAGTGTAGAGGCTATATACAGGGGGTACCGGTACCGAGTCAGTGTAGAGGCTATATACAGGGGGTACCGCTACAGAGTCAGTGTAGAGGCTATATACAGGGGGTACCGGTACCGAGTCAGTGTGGAGGCTATATACAGGGGGTACCGCTACAGAATCAGTGTAGAGGCTATATACAGGGGGTACCGGTACCGAGTCAGTGTAGAGGCTATATACAGGGGGTACCGCTACAGAGTCAGTGTAGAGGCTATATACAGGGGGTACCGCTACAGAGTCAGTGTGGAGACTATATACAGGGGGTACCGGTACAGAGTCAGTGTAGAGGCTATATACAGGGGGTACCGCTACAGAGTCAATGTGGAGGCTATATACAGGGGGTACCGCTACAGAGTCAGTGTAGAGGCTATATACAGGGGGTACCGGTACAGAGTCAGTGTGGAGGCTATATACAGGGGGTACCGGTACAGAGTCAATGTGGAGGCTATATACAGGGGGTACAGCTATAGAGTCAGTGTAGAGGCTATATACAGGGGGTACCGCTACAGAGTCAGTGTGGAGACTATATACAGGGGGTACCGGTACAGAGTCAATGTGGAGGCTATATAAAGGGGGTACCGGTACAGAGTCAGTGTAGAGGCTATATACAGGGGGTACCGCTACAGAGTCAGTGTAGAGGCTATATACAGGGGGTACCGTTATAGAGTCAGTGTAGAGGCTATATACAGGGGGTACCGGTACCGAGTCAGTGTAGAGGCTAGATCAGGGGGTACCGCTACAGAGTCAGTGTAGAGGCTATATACAGGGGGTACCACTATAGAGTCAGTGTAGAGGCTATATACAGGGGGTACCGTTATAGAGTCAGGGTAGAGGCTATATACAGGGGGTACCGGTACCGAGTCAGTGTGGAGGCTATATACAGGGGGTACTGGTACTGAGTCAGTGTGGAGGCTATATACAGGGGGTACCACTATAGAGTCAGTGTAGAGGCTATATACAGTGGGTACCTCTACTGAGTCAGTGTAGAGGCTATATACAGGGGGCACCGGTACCGAGTCAGTGTGCAGGCTATATTCAGGGGGCACCGGTACCGAGTCAGTGTGGAGGCTATATACAGGGGGTACCGGTACAGAGTCAATGTGCAGTGTGGAGGCTATATACAGGGGGTACAGGCTAGTGGAGGTAATATATAGCCACGTAATAACCATGTCGTAACCTGATAGTGTAATAACCATGTCGTAATCTGTCGTAGCCTGATAGTGTAATAACCATGTCGTAGCCTGATAGTGTAATAACCATGTCGTAACCTGATAGTGTAATAACCATGTCGTAGCCTGGTAGTGTAATAACCATGTCGTAGCCTGATAGTGTAATAACCATGTCGTAGCCTGATAGTGTAATAACCATGTCGTAACCTGATAGTGTAATAACCATGTCGTAACCTGATAGTGTAATAACCATGTCGTAACCTGATAGTGTAATAACCATGTCGTAGCCTGGTAGTGTAATAACCATGTCGTAGCCTGGTAGTGTAATAACCATGTCGTAGCCTGATAGTGTAATAACCATGTCGTAACCTGATAGTGTAATAACCATGTCGTAGCCTGATAGTGTAATAACCATGTCGTAGTCTGATAGTGTAATAACCATGTCGTAACCTGATAGTGTAATAACCATGTCGTAGCCTGATAGTGTAATAACCATGTCGTAGCCTGATAGTGTAATAACCATGTCGTAACCTGATAGTGTAATAACCATGTCGTAACCTGGTAGTGTAATAACCATGTCGTAGCCTGATAGTGTAATAACCATGTCGTAGCCTGATAGTGTAATAACCATGTCGTAACCTGATAGTGTAATAACCATGTCGTAACCTGATAGTGTAATAACCATGTCGTAACCTGGTAGTGTAATAACCATGTCGTAGCCTGATAGTGTAATAACCATGTCGTAGCCTGATAGTGTAATAACCATGTCGTAACCTGATAGTGTAATAACCATGTCGTAACCTGATAGTGTAATAACCATGTCGTAGCCTGATAGTGTAATAACCATGTCGTAACCTGATAGTGTAATAACCATGTCGTAGCCTGATAGTGTAATAAACATGTCGTAGCCTGATAGTGTAATAACCATGTCGTAACCTGATAGTGTAATAACCATGTCGTAACCTGATAGTGTAATAACCATGTCGTAGCCTGATAGTGTAATAACCATGTCGTAATCTCATAGTTTACACGTCATTAAGATTATAACTCCTGTAGCTTTTAATAGACCGACCGACCGGCTTCATTCATAATGCATGAATGTAATGGTAGTCCGGGACTAAACTAACTGGGTCATGTTCACTGAACAGGACCCAACGTTTTGGAACGTTCAGATGTTATGAACAAACATGCCTCTCTGACATTAAGAATAGTAAATCAGGTCGGCTCTATATCTGCTAATTCTATCGACAACGTTTGGCAACAGAACGTTGCCCTGAGGTGTATTCATTAGGAACCAAACGGAAACAAACCGTCAGAAACAGGGAGGGACTAACCTGAACTTGTCAAGAAAGAAACGCTCGTTCTTGTTGCAAAACATTTTGCTACGATCTGCACAATTGAATACACCCCTGGAAAGTATGAGACGGCTTACCTGCTGGTGACTACTACAACAAAACCATTCTCAGTAGCCAAAAATAGTCGAATGTTGCCATTAAAAATGGCAAGAATAGAGCTAAAGTGATTCCTTATTCTAAATGTCATGAATAGACGTGATTCCTTATTCTAAATGTCATGAATAGACGTGATTCCTTATTCTAAATGTCATGAATAGATGTGATTCCTTATTCTAAATGTCATGAATAGATGTGATTCCTTATTCTAAATGTCATGAATAGACGTGATTCCTTATTCTAAATGTCATGAATAGACGTGATTCCTTATTCTAAATGTCATGAATAGACGTGATTCCTTATTCTAAATGTCATGAATAGACGTGATTCCTTATTCTAAATGTCATGAATAGATGTGATTTCTTATTCTAAATATCCGAGGCGTGTTTGTCCTACATAGTGTTTTTTATATCTGTTCAAAAACGTTGCGTCTTGCTGAACCGCCCCCAATAATGTTTCTATACCCGGAAGTATAAGTGAAAGTAAAATAGGTATAGCGACACACAAGGTCACTGTAGCAGCAGACAACTAGTAGATTTAGTTGTCTATAGGAAATGACAACACATTTACAGTCTAGTTTGATTTGTTTCCTAATATCCTTTCAGGTTGTATTACTATCATCCAGTGATCCACATAACATGAGGATGAATCCTGCTATTCTCCACTCAGGCTGCGGAGAGAGAAAGACGATTAAACGATAAGGTAGGCAACAATCTGCAATATAACTGTTCAATGGCTATTTCATTTTACGATTCTTGAAGAATATAATTTATAAAGACCTCATCTGTGCCCAGTATAGCCCTATATTGGACGCTGCGCATGGGCGTCCTACATTAGGTGGCTACAATGCGAAGCCCGGAAAATAACAGGTGAATTCTTTAGGGGGGGTAGCCTACTTGTTTCCGAAAACCCTGTTACTGAAGGCATTTGTATCTATAATCCGTTGTCCGTCGGACCGGATTGTGTGTGGATATCTTTAGAAAATACTTTATAGAAACCGTCTGAACCGAACTTTTCTCCAAACCGGCACCTATAACTTGGCTGTATTAGGCTACGAGGAAGCGCGTCTTGTGCGCTGTCTACCACAGCCAAGGTGCCGGTTTGGAGAAAAGTTCGGTTCAGACGGTTTCTATAGGTCTACAGATATCCACATATGATAGAACCCTGACCAACGAACAAGGAGTTACGGATTATCGATATTCAATAACAGGATTTTAGGAAACAAGTAGCCTACCCGCCTACACAATTTTGGCAGTTATTTTCCAGGCTTCACATTGTAGTCACCGAGGACGCCAATGCGCGCGCGCGCAGCGTCCTAATAGAGTGGTAAACATAGAAATAAGAATGAATAGAAGATTGAATGAATAGAAGGGTATTTTACAAAATTATAAGGAATTCTTATCACGTTACAAGATCCCTGTAACACCTAAAGATTGTGTACTAGTTTTAGATGCCATTCCCTCAGAGGGGTTGTTTTATAATCCAGGAACATGTCAAACCCTGATCCTCAGATCATACCTACGATTAACCCTGTTGACTCATCAGTAGGAAAGATTCGTTTTTCTTTAGTCCATTCAACATCAATAGAGCAATAGGAGCCTTGTTTCAACAGGATGTGATATCTTTTCCTTACATACATTGGAATGGTTTTATTGATAATATCTGTTGGGAAAAAGTATGGATGTTGCCTCACACATACCTACTATTAACACAATTAAGGACGTTTCGTCTTCAATTATTCATAAATATTATCCTACCAACCACGATATGAAGAAGTGAAAAAACACCATCATTTCAAGTTGTACCTTTTGTGATGACCACCCAGAAACAGTGTTGCATCTTTTTGGGGATTGTGTTCATGTGAGGAATCTGATACAAGACATCAGTAGGTTTATAATGGAACACATTTATGAAGATCTTACACTATAATGGAGAGATGTGCTCCTTAGATTCTTTACTTAGGATAGAAACAAGTTGAAACAATTTTATGCAATTCATTTCATTATTCTTTTGGCCAAATTTCATATTTACAAATGCACACTACTGGTCAAAAGTTTTAGATTCTTGAAATAGTCACCCTTTGCCTTGAATACAGCTTTGCACACTCTTGACATTCTCCAAACCAGCTTCACCTGGAATGCTTTTCCAAAAGTCTTGAAGGAGTTCCCACATATGCTGATCACTTGTTGGCTGCTTTTCCTTCACTCTGCGGTCAAACTTATCCCAAACCATCTCAATTGGGTTGATATCGGGGGGTTTTGTAGGCCAGGTCATCTGATGCAGCACTCCATCACTCTCCTTCTTGGAAAAATAGCCCTTACACAGGCTGGAAGTGTGTTGGGTCATTGTCCTGTTGGAAAAAAATAAGAAAGTCTCACTAGGCACAAACCAGATGGGATGGTGTATCGCTGCAGCACCCTCACCACCCTTTCTTCCTGTGGCTATGGTGGCTAGGACTATAAGACTATATGGTAGCTAGGACTATACTGGATGTTAAACTGCTGAAGCTTCCAAGTTAAAGCATCAGACTCAGACTGCAACAGACCACTGACTGCTCACTGCTGTAGTTCATTCATTCAGCAAGCAGCCTGGAAACTCCAGAGACAAGTTCTGCATCATAGTTTACACGTCATTATACCTTCTATAGCTTTTAATAGACCGACCCGACCGGCTTCATTCATAATGCATGAATGAAATGATAGTCATTGCCCGGGACTAAACTAACTGGGGCATGTTCTCTGAACAGGACCCAACGTTTTGGAACGTTCAGATGTTATGAACAAACATGCCTCTCTGACATTAAGATTAGTGATTCAGTTCGGCTCTTTATCTGCTAATTCTATCTGTAACATTCGACAGCGTTTGGCGAATGAACGTTGCCGTGAGGTGTATTTATTAGTAACCAAACAAACACAAACCGTCCGAAACAGGGAGGGACTAACCTGAACTTGTCCAGTGAGAAACACTCGTTTTTGTTGCAAAACGTTTTGCTACGATCTGCACGATTGAATACACCCATGGAAAGTATGAGACAGCGTTCCTGCTGGTGGTTACTACAACAAACCACTTTCAGGAGCCAAACGCTGTCGAATGTTGCCGATAGAAATGTCATGAATAGATGTGATTCCTTCTTCTAAATATCCGAGGCGTGTTTGTCCTACATAGTGTTTTTTATATCTGTTCAAAAACGTTGCGTCTTGCTGAACCGCCCCCAATAATGTTTTTATACACGGAAGTATAAGTGAAAGTAAAATAGGTATATCGACACACAAGGTCACTGCAGCAGCAGACAACTAGTAGATTTAATGATTCTATGATTTTCTCCCCATTAATTCCCTCTGGTTTATCCGCTGGACAGATAGCTGTACGGCAGGCTCCGGTATCACAAAGGAATTTCATTTTCTTTCCCATTACTGTTAATGTTAAATACGGTTTCTGTTCATGTTGCAATGCTAAATCAATGGTTACCATTTCAAACACTTCACAACTAGGATCGATGGTTTCTTCTGTCTCCTCTATAAAAAATAAAGATATATATAAAAAGAAAGGGTACCAGTCGTGTACCAGTTCACCACTGGCCTGAAATAATCTACTGCAAGCCTAACAGTTTCTCCCCTCCCTGGGTGGGGAGACCTCCTTCCTGTTATCAGTTTCACAGTAGTCACAAGTTGTCTGTCACAAGCTGTCTGTTAACAGTTCCTGTTTTCCTATGCACAATCATGCAAGAATTCTAGTCTTATGATTCAAATACATTTCACTCCATTATACAGTGACAGGGTGGAATACTGTTAGTTATTGCCTTGACATTAATTTGAACGTATAAATAATTTAGTCATTAAACATATAAATCATGTGAATTTATTCACAACACCGAAACAGGGAGGCAATGTTTTGCTACGGTGTTGAATACACCCTAGTAGTGTATAATGCAGTCTAGTGTATTTGGTTGGCTGGCCCATATAGTAGTGTATAATGGCCCATATAGTAGTGTATAATGCGGTCTAGTGTATTTGGTTGGCTGGCCCATATAGTAGTGTATAATGTGGTCTAGTGTTTTGGTTGGCTGGCCCATATATTAGTGTATAATGTGGTCTAGTGTTTTGGTTGGCTGGCCCATATAGTAGTGTATAATGGCCCATATAGTAGTGTATAATGGCCCATATAGTAGTGTATAATGGCCCATATAGTAGTGTATAATGGCCCATATAGTAGTGTATAATGGCCCATATAGTAGTGTATAATGTGGTCTAGTGTATTTGGTTGACTGGTCCATATAGTAGTTTATAATGGCCCATATAGTAGTGATTAATGGCCCATATAGTAGTGTATAATGGCCCATAAACTAGTGTATAATGGCCCATATAGCAGTGTATAATGGCTCATATAGTAGTGTATAATGGCCCAAATAGTAGTGTATAATGCGGTCTAGTGTATTTGGTTGGCTGGCCCATATAGTAGTTTATAATGGCCCATATAGTAGTGTATAATGGCCCATATAGTAGTGTATAATGGCCCATATAGTAGTGTATAATGGCCCATATAGTAGTGTATAATGGCCCATATAGTAGTGTATACTGGCCCATATAGTAGTGTATAATGTGGTCTAGTGTATTTGGTTGACTGGTCCATATAGTAGTGTATAATGGCCCATATAGTAGTGATTAATGGCCCATATAGTAGTGTATAATGGCCCATATACTAGTGTATAATGGCCCATATAGCAGTGTATAATGGCCCATACAGTAGTTTATAATGGCCCATATAGTAGTGTATAATGGCCCATATAGTAGTGTATAATGGCCCATATAGTAGTGTATAATGGCCCATATAGTAGTGTATAATGGCCCATATAGTAGTGTATAATGGCCCATATAGCAGTGTATAATGGCCCATATAGTAGTGTATAATGTACTATATAGTAGTGTATTTGGTTAGCTGGCTGTCAGGTCTAAACTATAATCAGAGGTTGTAAGGCTCTGAGTTTCTATCTAAGAAGAATAGTTTAGCCCCATCATAGACACTAAACCCAGCGAACGGTTTGTAAGCGTTTATTCAGAGAGCTCTGAAAATCATACAATGCACATAGCTTTTTATACCTCACATTTGGTTATACAACACATTTTATAAATGCCCCTCCTCTTCTCTAACTCTGTCACAATGTTCTACTTTGATAGCTCCTTTTGTCTAACAGGGTACGTCTATAATTCTGCTTCATGTCTGCAGCTGACAACTCAATACAGGAAACCTCTGTGGTGTCGAAGCACCTGGTTTACTTCTCTTCTCGGAACTCAGTCTCGCCTAATCTGCTGAGAAATAGATCAACTTGTTTTCTTCAAACCCACACAGACACGTTCCATCTTAACCTACATGTTCTTTTATGCATTCAATATTTCTCTAACCTACTGTTAAACACACTTACAAATGCTAACTGTTCTCTTCTATTATTCAACATTAACTCAATAAATGAATCCTATTTACAATTTTACACTACTATATGGGCCCATATAGTAGTGTATAATGTGGTCTAGTGTATTTGGTTGACTGGCCCATATAGTAGTGATTAATGGCCCATATAGTAGTGTATAATGGCCCATATAGTAGTGTATAATGGCCAATATAGTAGTGTATAATGGGCCATATAGTAGTGTATAATGGCCCAAATAGTAGTGTATAATGGCCCATATAGTAGTGTATAATGGCCCATATAGTAGTGTATAATATCCCATATAGTAGTGTATAATGGCCCATATAGTAGTGTATAATGGCCCATATAGCAGTGTATAATGGCCCATATAGAAGTGAATAATGGCCCATATAGTAGTGTATAATGGCCCATATAGCAGTGTATCATGGCCCATATAGTAGTGTATAATGTGGTCTAGTGTATTTGGTTGACTGGCCCATATAGTAGTGTATAATTGCCAATATAGTAGTGTATAATGGCCCATATATTAGTGTAAAATGGCCCATATAGCAGTGTATAATGGCCAATATAGTAGTGTATAATATCCCATATAGTAGTGTATAATGTGGTCTAGTGTATTTGGTTGGCTGTTTCATATAGTAGTGTATAATGGCCCATATCTAGGTGTATAATGGCCCATATATTAGTGTAAAATGGCCCATATAGCAGTGTATAATATCCCATATAGTAGTGTATAATGGCCCATATAGTAGTGTATAATGGCCCAAATAGTAGTGTATAATGGCCCATATAGTAGTGTATAATGGCCCATATAGTAGTGTATAATATCCCATATAGTAGTGTATAATGGCCCATATAGTAGTGTATAATGGCCCATATAGCAGTGTATAATGGCCCATATAGAAGTGAATAATGGCCCATAGAGTAGTGTATAATGGCCCATATAGCAGTGTATAATGGCCCATATAGTAGTGTATAATGTGGTCTAGTGTATTTGGTTGGCTGGTCCATATAGTAGTGTATAATGGCCCATATAGTAGTGTATAATGGCCCATATATTAGTGTAAAATGGCCCATATAGCAGTGTATAATGGCCAATATAGTAGTGTATAATGGCCCATATAGTAGTGTATAATGTGGTCTAGTGTATTTGGTTGGCTGTTTCATATAGTAGTGTATAATGGCCCATATCTAGGTGTATAATGGCCCATATATTAGTGTAAAATGGCCCATATAGCAGTGTATAATATCCCATATAGTAGTGTATAATGTCCCATATAGTAGTGTATAATGGCCCATATATTAGTGTAAAATGGCCCATATAGCAGTGTATAATATCCCATATAGTAGTGTATAATGGCCCATATAGTAGTGTATAATATCCCATATAGTAGTGTATAATGGCCCATATAGTAGTGTATAATGGCCCATATAGTAGTGTATAATGGCCCATATAGAAGTGAATAATGGCCCATATAGTAGTGTATAGTGGCCCATATAGTAGTGTAACATGGCCCATATAGTAGTGTATAATGTGGTCTAGTGTATTTGGTTGGCTGTTTCATATAGTAGTGTATAATGGCCCATATAGTGGTGTATAATGGCCCATATAGTAGTGTATAATGTCCCATATAGCAGTGTATAATGGCCCATATAGTAGTGTATAATGGCCCATGTAGTAGTGTATAATGTCCCATATAGTAGTGTATAATGGCCCATATAGTAGTGTATAATGGCCCATATAGCAGTGTATAATGGCCCATATAGTAGTGTATAATGTGGTCTAGTGTATTTGGTTGGCTGGTCCATATAGGAGTGTATAATGGCCCATATAGCAGTGTATAATGGCCCATATAGTAGTGTATAATGTGGTCTAGTGTATTTGGTTGGCTGGTCCATATAGTAGTGTATAATGGCCCATATAGTAGTGTATAATGGCCCATATATTAGTGTAAAATGGCCCATATAGCAGTGTATAATGGCCAATATAGTAGTGTATAATATCCCATATAGTAGTGTATAATGGCCCATATAGTAGTGTATAATGGCCCATATAGTAGTGTATAATGGCCCATATAGTAGTGTATAATAGCCCATATAGTAGTGTATAATGGCCCATATAGTAGTGTATAATGGCCCATCTAGTAGTGTATAATAGCCCATATAGCAGTGTATAATGGCCCATATAGTAGTGTATAATGGCCCATATAGCAGTGTATAATGGCCCATATAGTAGTGTATAATGTGGTCTAGTGTATTTGGTTGGCTGGTCCATATAGTAGTGTATAATGGCCCATATAGTAGTGTATAATGGCCCATATATTAGTGTAAAATGGCCCATATAGCAGTGTATAATGGCCAATATAGTAGTGTATAATGGCCCATATAGTAGTGTATAATGGCCCATATAGTAGTGTATAATGGCCAATATAGTAGTATATAATGGCCCATATAGTAGTGTATAATGGCCCATATAGTAGTGTATAATGGCCCATATAGTAGTGTATAATGGCCCATATAGTAGTGTATAATGGCCCATATAGTAGTGTATAATGGCCCATATAGTAGTGTATAATGTGGTCTAGTGTATTTGGTTGGCTGTTTCATATAGTAGTGTATAATGGCCCATATAGTGGTGTATAATGGCCCATATAGTAGTGTATAATGTCCCATATAGCAGTGTATAATGGCCCATATAGTAGTGTATAATGGCCCATGTAGTAGTGTATAATGGCCCATATAGTAGTGTGTAATGGCCCATATAGTATTGAATAATGGCCCATATAGTAGTGTATAATGGCCATACAGTAGTGTATAATGGCCCATGTAGCAGGTTATAACTGCCCATGTAGTAGTGTATAAGGGCCCATATAGTAGTGTATAATGGCCCATATTGTAGTGTTTTAATGGCCCATATAGTAGTGTATAATGGCCCATATAGTAGTGTATAATGGCCCATATAGTAGTGTATAATGGCCCATATAGTAGTGTATAATGGCCCATATAGCAGTGTATAATGGCCCATCTAGTAGTGTATAATAGCCCATATAGTAGTGTATAATGGCCCATATAGCAGTGTATAATGGCCCATATAGTAGTGTATAATGGCCCATATAGCAGTGTATAATGGCCCATATAGTAGTGTTTTAATGGCCCATATAGTAGTGTATAATGGCCCATATAGTAGCGTATAATGGCCCATCTAGTGGTGTATAATGGCCCATATAGTAGTGTATAATGGCCCATATAGTAGTGTATAATATCCCATATAGTAGTGTATAATGGCCCATATAGTAGTGTATAATGGCCCATAAAGTAGTGTATAATGGCCCATATAGAAGTGAATAATGGCCCATATAGTAGTGTATAGTGGCCCATATAGTAGTGTAACATGGCCCATATAGTAGTGTATAATGTGGTCTAGTGTATTTGGTTGGCTGTTTCATATAGTAGTGTATAATGGCCCAAATAGTGGTGTATAATGGCCCATATAGTAGTGTATAATGTCCCATATAGCAGTGTATAATGGCCCATATAGTAGTGTATAATGTCCCATATAGCAGTGTATAATGGCCCATATAGTAGTGTATAATGGCCCATGTAGTAGTGTATAATGGCCCATATAGTAGTGTATAATGGCCCATATAGTAGTGTATAATGTGGTCTAGTGTATTTGGTTGGCTGGTCCATATAGTAGTGTATAATGGCCCATATAGCAGTGTATAATGGCCCATATAGTAGTGTATAATGTGGTCTAGTATATTTGGTTGGCTGTTTCATATAGTAGTGTATAATGGCCCATATAGTAGTGTATAATGGCCCATATATTAGTGTAAAATGGCCCATATAGCAGTGTATAATGGCCAATATAGTAGTGTATAATGGCCCATATAGTAGTGTATAATGGCCCATATAGTAGTGTATAATGGCCCATATAGTAGTGTATAATGGCCCATATAGTAGTGTATAATATCCCATATAGTAGTGTATAATGGCCCATATAGTAGTGTATAATGGCCCATATAGTAGTGTATAATGTGGTCTAGTGTATTTGGTTGGCTGTTTCATATAGTAGTGTATAATGGCCCATATAGTGGTGTATAATGGCCCATATAGTAGTGTATAATGTCCCATATAGCAGTGTATAATGGACCATATAGTAGTGTATAATGGCCCATCTAGTAGTGTATAATAGCCCATATAGTAGTGTATAATGGCCCATATAGCAGTGTATAATGGCCTAGGGTACATCTATAATTCTTCTTCATGTCTGCAGCTGACAACTCAATACAGGAAACCTCTGTGGTTTCGAAGCACCTGGCTTACTTCTCTTCTCGGAACTCAGTCTCGCCTAATCTTCTGAGAAATAGATCAACTTGTTTTCTTCAAACCCACACAGACATGTTCCATCTTAACCTAACGGTAGACCTACAATAGACCTACTTAACGGTAGACTTACAATCCGCAGTATTTACAACTGTTGAATGGCAACTGATTTTTAGAATAGAAAACCCTCATGAGCGCAGTTACCGACACCTGTCATTACAGGGCTGACCACTCTCACCCATTGGCGGTGAGACACGCCTGACACCTGTCATAACAGAGCTGACAAGTCTCACCCATTGGAGGTGAGACACGCCCGACACCTGTCAAAACAGAGCTGACAACTCTCACCCATTGGAGGTGAGACACGCATTTGACCCTCTAATCATGACACAACTCTTATATTTCACCCAAATACTTTCTTAGTCTCCAAAGTAATAACCATGTCGTAGCCTGATAGTGTAATAACCATGTCGTAACCTGATAGTGTAATAACCATGTCGTAACCTGATAGTGTAATAACCATGTCGTAGCCTGATAGTGTAATAACCATGTCGTAACCTGATAGTGTAATAACCATGTCGTAGCCTGATAGTGTAATAACCATGTCGTAGCCTGATAGTGTAATAACCATGTCGTAGCCTGATAGTGTAATAACCATGTCGTAGCCTGGTAGTGTAATAACCATGTCGTAACCTGATAGTGTAATAACCATGTCGTAGCCTGATAGTGTAATAACCATGTCGTAGCCTGGTAGTGTAATAACCATGTCGTAACCTGATAGTGTAATAACCATGTCGTAACCTGATAGTGTAATAACCATGTCGTAGCCTGGTAGTGTAATAACCATGTCGTAATCTCATAGTTTACACGTCATTAAGATTATAACTCCTGTAGCTTTTAATAGACCGACCGACCGGCTTCATTCATAATGCATGAATGTAATGATAGTCATTGCCCGGGACTAAACTAGCTGGGGAATGTTCACTGAACAGGACCCAACGTTTTGGAACGTTCAGATGTTATGAACAAACATGCCTCTCTGACATTAAGAATAGTAAATCAGGTCGGCTCTATATCTGCTAATTCTATCGACAACGTTTGGCAACAGAACGTTGCCCTGAGGTGTATTCATTAGGAACCAAACGGAAACAAACCGTCAGAAACAGGGAGGGACTAACCTGAACTTGTCAAGAAAGAAACGCTCGTTCTTGTTGCAAAACATTTTGCTACGATCTGCACTATTGAATACACCCCTGGAAAGTATGAGACGGCTTTCCTGCTGGTGACGACTACAACAAAACCATTTTCAGTAGCCAAAAATTGTCGAATGTTGCCATTAAAAATGGCAAGAATAGAGCTAACGTGATTCCTTATTCTAAATGTCATGAATAGATGTGATTTCTTATTCTAAATGTCATGAATAGATGTGATTCCTTATTCTAAATGTCATGAATAGATGTGATTTCTTATTCTAAATGTCTGAGGCATGTTTGTCCTACATAGTGTATTTTATATCTGTTCAAAAACGTTGCGTCTTGCTGAACCGCCCCAATAATACTTTTATACACGGAAGTATAAGTGAAAGTAAAATAGGTATAGCGACACACA
Organism: Salvelinus namaycush; assembly: GCF_016432855.1. Classification (NCBI taxonomy): domain Eukaryota; kingdom Metazoa; phylum Chordata; class Actinopteri; order Salmoniformes; family Salmonidae; genus Salvelinus; species Salvelinus namaycush. The sequence continues at coordinate 122,998 of NW_024061465.1, forward strand.
AGGTCACTGCAGCAGCAGACAACTAGTAGATTTAGTTGTCTATAGGAAATGACAACACATTTACAGTCTAGTTTGATGTGTGTCCTAATATCCTTTCAGGTTGTATTACTATCATCCAGTGATCCACATAACATGAGGATGAACCCAACTTTTCTCCACTCAGGCAGAGGGAGAGAGACGGTTAAACGATAAGGTAGGCAACAATCTGCAATATAACTGTTCAATGGCCATTTAATTTAACGATTCATGAAGAATATAACTTATAAAGACCTCATCTGTGCGCAGTATAGCCCTATATAGGAAGCAGCGCATGGGCGTCCTACAGTAAGTGGCTACAATGCGGAGGCCGGAAAATAACAGGTGAAATTCTTTAGGTGGAGTAGACTACTTGTTTACGAAAACCCTGTTACTGAAGGCATATGTGTCTATAATCCCTTGTCTGTCGGACCGGATTGTGTGTGGATATCTTTAGAAAATACTTTATAGAATGCGTCTGAACCGAACTTTTCTCCAAACCGGCACCTATAACTTGGCTGTATTAGGCTACGAGGAAGCGCGTCTTGCGCGCTGTCTACCACAGCCAAGGTGCCGGTTTGGAGAAAAGTTCGGTTCAGACTGTTTCTATGGGTCTACAGATATCCACACATGATAGAATCCTGACCAACGGACAAGGAGTTACGGATTATCGATATTCAGTAACAGGATTTTAGGAAACAAGTAGCCTACCCGCCTACATAATTCTGCCAGTTATTTTCCAGGCTTCACATTGTAGCCACCAAGGACGCCAATGCGCGCATGCGCAGCGTCCTAATATAGTGGTAAACATAGAAATAAGAATGAATAGAAGATTGAATGAATGGAAGGGTATTTTACTCCATTATAAGGAATTCTTATCACGTTACAAGATCCCTGTAACACCTAAAGATTGTGTACTAGTTTTAGATGCCGTTCCCTCAATCTATTCCTTAAGTCCATTCAACAACATTAGAGCAATAGGAACCTTGTTTCAATGTTGTATCTATTCCTTACATACATTGGAATGGTTTTATTGATAATATCTGTTGGGAAAAAGTTTGGATGTTACCACACACACCTACTTATTAACACAATTAAGGATGTTTCTTCTTCAATTATTCATAAATATTATCCTACCAACCACGATATGAAGAAGTGAAAAAAACACCATAATTTCAAGTTGTACCTTTTGTAAAGACTATATGGTAGCTAGGACTATAAGACTATATGGTAGCTAGGACTATATGACTATATGGTAGCTAGGACTATATGACTATATGGTAGCTAGGACTATAAGACTATATGGTAGCTAGGACTATAAGACTATATGGTAGCTAGGACTATAAGACTACATGGTAACTAGGACTATAAGTCTATATGGTAACTAGGACTATAAGACTATATGGTAGGTATGAGACTATATGGTAACAAGGACTATAAGACTATATGGTAACTAGGACTATAAGACTACATGGTAGCTAGGACTATAGGACTACATGGTAGGTATGAGACTATATGGTAACTAGGACTATAAGACTATATGGTAACTAGGACTATAAGACTATATGGTAGGTATGAGACTATATGGTAACTAGGACTATACTACTATATGGTAGCTAGGACTATATGGTAACTAGGACTATAAGACTATAAGGTAGCTATGACAATAAGACTATATGGTAGCTAGGACTATAAGACTATATGGTAGCTATGACAATAAGACTATATGGTAGCTATGACAATAAGACTATATGGTAGAGAGGACTATCAGACTATATGGTAGCTATGACAATAAGACTATATGGTAACTAGGACTATAAGACTATATGGTAACTAGGACTATAAGACTATATGGTAGCTAGGACTATCAGACTATATGGTAGCTATGACAATAAGACTATATGGTAGCTATGACAATAAGACTATATGGTAGCTAGGACTAAAAGACTATATGGTAGCAAGGACTATCAGACTATATGGTAGCTATGACTATAAGACTATATGGTAACTAGAACTATAAGACTATATGGTAGCTAGGACTATAAGACTATATGGTAGCTTGGACTATAAGACTTTATAGTAGCTAGGACAATAAGACTATATGGTAGCAAGGACAATATGACTATATGGTAGCTATGACAATAAGACTATATGGTAGCTAGGACTATAAGACTATATGGTGGCTAGGACTATAAGACTATATGGTAGCTAGGACTATAAGACTATATGGTAACTAGGACTATAAGACTATATGGTAGCTAGGACTATACGACTATATGGTAGCTAGGACTATAAGACTATATCGTAGAGAGGACTATAAGACTATATGGTAGCTAGGACTATACGACTACATGGTAGCTAGGACTATAAGACTATATGGTAGCTAGGACTATAAGACTATATGGTAACTAGGACTATACGACTATATGGTAGCTAGGACTATAAAACTATATGGTAGGTAGGACTATATGACTATATGGTAGCTAGGACAATAAGACTATATGGTAGTTAGGACTATAAGACTATATGGTAGCTAGGACTATAAGACTATATGGTAGCTAGGACTATCAGACTATATGGTAGCTAGACCTATAAGACTATATGGGAGCTAGGACTATAAGACTATATGGTAGCTATGATTATCAGACTATATGGTAGCTAGGACTATATGACTATATGGTAGAGAGGACTATAAGACTATATGGTAGAGGACTATAAGACTATATGGTAGCTAGGACTATAATACTATATGGTAGCTAGGACTTATGACTATATGGTAGCTAGGATTATCAGGACTATGGTAGCTGGACTAATGACTATATGGTAGCTAGGATTTATCAGACTATATGGTAGGCTAGGGCTATAGGACTATAGGTTAGCTAGGATTATCAGACTATATGGTAGCTAGG
>NW_024061466.1:0-10000 GCF_016432855.1 Salvelinus namaycush
CCACTACATATCTACAATACAACACATTATTACACCACTACACTATCTACAATACAAACATTATTACACCACTACAATACACTACATATCTACAATACAACACATTTTACAACACAATCTACCACTACTATCTACCAATACAACACATTATTAACACCACTACATATCTACAATACAACACATTATTACACACACACCACTACTCTACCACTACATATCTACAATACAACACATTATTACACCACTACATATCTACAATACAACACATTATTACACCACTACTCTACCACTACATATCTACAATACAACACATTATTACACCACTACTCTACCACTACATATCTACAATACAACACATTATAACACCACTACATATCTACAATACAACACATTATTACACCACTACTCTACCACTACATATCTACAATACAACACATTATTACACCACTACATATCTACAATACAACACATTATTACACCACTACTCTACCACTATATATCTACAATACAACACATTACTACACCACTACATATATACAATACAACACATTATTACACCACTACTCTACCACTACATATCTACAATACAACACATTTTACCACTACTCTACCACTACATATCTACATACAACACATTATTACACCACTAATATCTACAATACACACATTATTACACCACTACATATCTACAATACAACACATTATTACACCACTACATATCTACATACAACACATTTTACACCACTACTCTACCACTACATATCTACAATACAACATTATTACACCACTACTCTACCACTATATATCTACAATACAACACATTATTACACCACTACATATCTACAATACAACACATTATTACACCACTACATATCTACAATACAACACATTATTACACCACTACTCTACCACTACATATCTACAATACAACACATTATTACACCACTATATATCTACAATACAACACATTATTACACCACTACTCTACCACTACATATCTACAATACAACACATTATTACACCACTACATATCTACAATACAACACATTATTACACCACTACTCTACCACTATATATCTACAATACAACACATTATTACACCACTACATATCTACAATACAACACATTATTACACCACTACTCTACCACTACATATCTACAATACAACACATTATAACACCACTACATATCTACAATACACCACATTATTACACCACTACTCTACCACTACATATCTACAATACAACACATTATTACACCACTACATATCTACAATACAACACATTATTACACCACTACATATCTACAATACAACACATTATTACACCACTACATATCTACAATACAACACATTATAACACCACTACTCTACCACTACATATCTACAATACAACACATTATTACACCACTACATATCTACAATACAACACATTATTACACCACTACATATCTACAATACAACACATTATTACACCACTACTCTACCACTACATATCTACAATACAACACATTATTACACCACTACATATCTACAATACAACACATTATTACACCACTACATATCTACAATACAACACATTATTACACCACTACATATCTACAATACAACACATTATTACACCACTACTCTACCACTACATATCTACAATACAACACATTATTACACCACTACATATCTACAATACAACACATTATTACACCACTACTCTACCACTACATATCTACAATACAACACATTATTACACCACTACATATCTACAATACAACACATTATTACACCACTACTCTACCACTACATATCTACAATACAACACATTATTACACCACTACTCTACCACTACATATCTACAATACAACACATTATTACACCACTACATATCTACAATACAACACATTATTACACCACTACATATCTACAATACAACACATTATTACACCACTACTCTACCACTACATATCTACAATACAACACATTATTACACCACTACTCTACCACTACATATCTACAATACAACACATTATTACACCACTACATATCTACAATACAACACATTATTACACCACTACTCTACCACTACATATCTACAATACAACACATTATTACACCACTACATATCTACAATACAACACATTATTACACCACTACACATCTACAATATAACACATTATTACACCACTACTCTACCACTACATATCTACAATACAACACATTATTACACCACTACATATCTACAATACAACACATTATTACACCACTACATATATACAATACAACACATTATTACACCACTACTCTACCACTACATATCTACAATACAACACATTATTACACCACTACTCTACCACTACATATCTACAATACAACACATTATTACACCACTACATATCTACAATACAACACATTATTACACCACTACATATCTACAATACAACACATTATTACACCACTACATATCTACAATACAACATGTATAATACCACCATACAACAATATTACATCATTACAGTGTACCTGTGTGTAGAGTTTTTGTGTTCGTTTCTGTGTCTGTGTGTTATCTCTTCACAGTCCACTCTGTTCAATAACATTTATTTTTTAACATTTTTTAAAATCTGATTCTACTGCTTGCAACAGTTACCTGATATGGAATAGAGTTCCATGTAGTCATGGCTCTATGTAGTACTGTGCGCCTCCCATAGTCTGTTCTGGTCTTTTGGACTGTGAAGAGACCTCTAGTGGGTGTCTGAGCTGTGTGCTAGTTACAGACAGCTCTGTGCATTCAGCTTTTCAAAACTTATTGAAAAACATGTAGTGATGAAGTCAGTCTCTCCTCCACTTTGAGCCATGAGAGAATGACATGCATATTATTGTTAGCTCTCCGTCTACATTTAAGGGCCAGCCGTGCTTCCCTGTATATCTTTCTGTTTATCTGAAATAAGTAGGTTTCTTATTTTAAATGTTGCTTTACCAGTCTGAGTGCAGAGAGGTTTCAGAGCTGGTTTCAGAACTGATTTCAGAGCTGGTTTCAGAGCTGGTTTCAGAGCTGGTTTCAGAGCTGGTTTCAGAGCTGGTTTCAGAGCTGGTTACAGAGATGTTTCAGAGCTGGTTTCAGAGCTGGTTTCAGAGCTGGTTTCAGAGCTGGTTACAGAGATGTTTCAGAGCTGGTTTCAGAGCTGGTTTCAGAGCTGGTTTCAGAGCTGGTTACAGAGCTGGTTTCAGAGCTGGTTTCAGAGCTGGTTTCAGAGCTGGTTTCAGAGCTGGTTAGAGAGCTGGTTTCAGAGCTGGTTTCAGAGCTGGTTTCAGAGCTGGTTAGAGAGCTGGTTTCAGAGCTGGTTTCAGAGAGGTTTCAGATTGATTTCAGTGCTGGTTTCAGAGCTGGTTTCAGAGCTGGTTTCAGAGAGGTTTCAGAGCTGGTTTCAGAGCTGTTTTCAGAGCTGGTTTCAGAGCTGGTTTCAGAGCTGGTTACAGAGCTGGTTTCAGAGAGGTTTCAGAGCTGGTTTCAGAGCTGGTTTCAGAGAGGTTTCAGAACTGGTTTCAGAGCTGGTTTTCGAGAGGTTTCAGAGCTGGTTTCAGAGAGGTTTCAGAGCTGGTTTCAGAGCTGGTTTCAGAGAGGTTACAGAGCTGGTTTCAGAGCTGGTTACAGAGCTGGTTTCAGAGATGGTTACAGAGCTGGTTTCAGAGATGGTTTCAGAGCTGGTTTCAGAGCTGGTTTCAGAGCTGGTTTCAGAGACTTGCTTGATAAATACAAGGTCCAATGATGAATGTAAGTGTATCCTGATGCTCCATGAAACACAGCAGGTAAAAAAGGCAATACAGGAACAAAAGGAACTTCATCTTCTGTCGATGTTAGCAGCTTTTTATGGATCCCGTGTCAGGAGTTACTCGATTAAAGGCTGTTTCACATCGTATAGATTCCTACTTAAACGTCTCAGGACCCGTAATTATTTATTGATGTCTGTTTTAATCTACATCTGCTATGAGAAGGTCCACTTTGCCTGTTCTCCATGTGTACCCATTCACATTGCCTGGTTAAAAGACTCAGTGGGGTTGATTTGAACAGGAGAGGTTAGAGGCTGTATACAGGAAGACCTGAACAGGAGAGGTTAGAGGCTGTATACAGGAAGACCTGAACAGGAGAGGTCAGAGGTTGTAAATGGAAACATGTGAACAGGAGAGGTCAGAGGCTGTGTATGGAAAGAGAGGTCAGAGGAATAGTCTATATACTAAACAGAAGAGGAATAGACTACATACAGTTGAAGTCGGGAATGTTTACATACACTTAGGTTGGAGTCATTAAAACTCGTTTTTCAACCACTTCACACATTTCTTGTTAAACTATAGTTTTGGCAAGTCGGTTAGGACACCTACTTTGTGTATGACACAACATTTTTTCCAAAAATTGTTTACAGACAGATTATTTCACTTATAATTCACTGTATCACAATTCCAGTGGGTCAGAAGTTTACATATTCTAAGCTGCCTTTAAAATCTTCTTAGGGATAGACCCCTTTTTTAAAGTTTCACCTGAAATGACATACCCAAATCTAACTGCCTGTAGCTCAGGCTCTGAAGCAAGGATATGCATATTCTTGGTACCATTTGAAAGGGAACACTTTGACGTTTGTGGAAATGTGAATTGAATGTAGGAAAATATAACACAATAGATCTGGTAGAAGAAAATACAATGAAAAAAACAACAATTTTTTTGTATTTTCTTTCTACCACCATCTTTGAAAAGCAACAGAAACGTCCCAAGTTTCAGACTGATAACTTGACGTATGAGCTACATGACATTTAGTGTGATGTCACCCAGGTACATTTGGGCAAATTGTGAAGGACAAATGTACATTTACATTTACCACCCGTAGACCACCCTCTGCCCCCAGCTGTGCCCTGGACACCATATGTGAATTAATTGCCCCCCATTGATCTTCAGAGTTTGTACTGTTAGGTGACCTAAACTGGGACGTGCTTAACACCCCGTCCGTCCTACAATCTATGCTATATACCCTCAATCTCACCCAAATGATCATGGAACCTTACAGGTACAACCCCAAATCTGTAAACTCGGACACCCTCATAGATATCATCCTGACCAACCTGCCCTCTAAATACACCTCTGCTGTCTTCAACCAGGATCTGAGTGATCACTGCCTCATTGCCTGCGTCCGTAATGGGTCTGCGGTCAAACGACCACCCCTCATCACAGTCAAACGCTCCCTAAAACACTTCAGCGAGCAGGTCTTTCTAATCGACTTGGCCCGGGTATCCTGGAAAGATATTGACCTCATTCCTTCAGTAGAAGATGCCTGGTTATTCTTTAAAAGTGTTTTCCTCACCATTTTAAATAATGCCCCCTTCAAAAAATGTATAACCAGGAACAGATATAGCCCTTCACTCCAGACCTGACTGCCCTCGACCAGCACAAAACATCCTGTGGCGTACTGCATTAGCATCGAATAGCCTCCCACGATATGCAACTTTTCAGAGAAGTCAGGAACCAATATACACAGGAAAACACTGTCACCACCGATAAATCTACGATAATCGAGGATTTCAATAAACATGGCTACCCCAGTCAACACTCTGCACCCCCCACAGCAACTTGCCTAAGCCTCCCCATTTCTCCTTCACCCAAATCCAGATAGTTGATGTTCTGAAAGAGCTGCAAAACCTGGACCACTACAAATCAGCTGGACCCTCTCTTTCTAAAATGATGCGCCGCAAATGTTGCAAACCCAAAGATTGGAAAGCTGCCGCAGTCATTCCCCTCTTCAAAGGGGGAGACACTCTAGATCCAAACTGGTACAGACCTATATCTATTCTACCCTGCCTTTCTAAGGTCTTCGAAAGCCAAGTGAACAAACAGATCACCGGCCATTTTGATTCCCATTGTACTTCCTCCGCTATGCAATCTGATTTCCGAGCTGGTCATGATGCACCTCAGCCACGCTCAAGGTCCTAAACGATATCATAACCACCATCGACAAAAGACAATACTGTGCAGCCGTATTCATCGACCTGGCCAAGGCTTTCGTCTTTGTCAATCACCGCATTCTTATTGGCAGACTCAATAGCCTTGGCTTCTCAAATGACTGCCTCGCCTGGTTCACCAACTACTTCTCAGACAGAGATCAGTGTGTCAAATCGGAGGGCCTGTTGTCCGGACTTCTGGCAGTCTCTATGGGGGTGCCACAGGGTTAAATTCTCGGGCCGATTGTTTTCTCTGTATACATCAATGATGTCGCTCTTGCGACTGGTGATTCTCTGATCCACCTCTATGCAGACGACACCATTCTGTATACTTCTGGCCCTTCTTTGGACACTGTGTTAACAAACCTCCAGACGAGCTTCAATGCCGTACAACACTCCTTCCGTGGCCTCCAACTGCTCTTAAATGCAAGTAAAACTAAATGCATGCTCTTCAACCGTTCGCTGCCTGCACCTGCCTGCCCGTCCAGCATCACTGCTCTGGACAGTTCAGACCTAGAATATGTGGACAACTACAAATACCTAGCTGTCAGGTTAGACTGTAAACTCTCCTTCCATATTCATTTTAAGCATCTCCAGTCAAAAATTAAATCTATAATCGGCTTCCTATTTCTCAACAAATCATCCTTCACTCATGCTTCCAAACATACCCTCGTAAAACTGACTATCCTACCGATCCTTGACTTCGGCGATGTCATTTACAAAATAGCCTCCAACACTCTACTCAGCAAATTGGATGCAGTCTATCACAGTGCCATCCATTTCGTCACCAAAGCCCCATATATGTAACGAAACTCGTCGTTGGATGAAGGAGAGGAGGACCAAAGCGCAGCGTGGTATGTTTCCATATTTATTACAATACTTTTCTTAGACGAACAAAACAAAAAAACAAAACGAAACCAACGACGCTACAGTCCTGAACAAGTGAACAATGAAAAACAATGAACGCAACGAACAGGAACAATCACCCACAAACAAACAGTGAAAACAGCCTACCTTAATATGGTTCCCAATCAGAGACAATGACAAACACCTGCCTCTGATTGAGAACCATATTAGGCCAAACAATATACCCAACATAGAAACACAAAACATAGAATGCCCAACCAGCTCACGTCCTGACCAACTAAACAAAGACTAAACAAAGGAAATAAGGTCAGGAACGTGACAGTACACCCCCCAAGGTGCGGACTCCGGCCGCAAAACCTGAACCTATAGGGGAGGGTCTGGGTGGGCATCTGTCCACGGTGGCGGCTCTGGCGCTGGACGTGGTCCCCACCCCACCATAGTTAATCCCCGCTTCCGTGGCCTCCTCTTAACGGCGACCCTCCAAATTAACCCCACTGGACTGATGGGCGCCTCTGGACGGAGGGGCAGCACCGGACTGAGGGGCAGCACCGGACTGAGGGGCAGCACCGGACTGAGGGGCAGCACCGGACTGAGGGGCAGCACCGGACTGAGGGGCAGCTCCGGACTGAGGGGGAATTCCGGCATCGCCGGTGTGACAGGTAGCTCTGGCAGCTCCTGGCTGACTGACGGCTCTGGCAGATCCTGGCTGGCGGGCGGCTCTGGCAGATCCTGGCTGGCGGGCGGCTCTGGCAGATCCTGACTGGCGGGCGGCTCTGGCTGCTCCTGACTGGCGGGCGGCTCTGGCTGCTCCTGACTGGCGGGCGGCTCTGGCTGCTCCTGACTGGCGGGCGGCTCTGGCTGCTCCTGACTGGCGGGCGGCTCTAGTGGCTCCTGACTGACGGACGGCTCTAGCGGCTCCTGACTGACGGACGGCTCTGAAGGCTCAGGACAGACGGGCGGCTTTGAAGGCTCAGGACAGACGGGCGGCTTTGAAGGCTCAGGACAGACGGGCAGCTCCGACAGCGCTGGACAGATGGACAGCTCAGACGGCGTTGGGCAGACGGGCAGTGCAGGTGGCGCTGGGCAGACGGGCAGCGCAGGCGGCGCTGGGCAGACGGGCAGTGCAGGCAGTGCTGGGCAGACGGACATCGCAGACGGCGCTGGACAGACGGCCACACCTGTAGGGAGGAGACAGAGAGACAGCCTGGTGCGTGGGGCTGCCACAGGACCCACCAGGCTGGGGAGACCTACAGGAGGCTTGGTGTTAGGAGGAGGCACCTGAAGGACCGGGCTGTGGGGGAGCACTGGAGCTCTGGTGCGCAGCCCTGGCACCACTCCCCCAGGCTGGAATACTACTCTAGCCCGGACCCTCCAGAGTGCATGCACAGGTTGAACCGGGCTGTGGGTGAGCACTGGAGATCTAGTGCCTACTACGCGCACCTCTCCCTTAGGCTCCACTCCCACATTTGCCCGGTACGAGCGGAGCGCAGGCATAGGACGCACTGCACCCTCCCAGCGCCCCGGAGACACAGCACGCAGAGCCGGCGCAGGATACCCTGGACCGAAACGGCGTACCGGAGACCAGACGCGCTGAGCAGGCACAATACGCCCTGGCTAGATGCCCACACTCACATGACACTTTCGGGAGGCTGCCCTATAGCGCACCGGGCTATGGTCATGTACTGGCGACACCGTGCGCTTAACTGCATAACACGGTGCCTGACCAGTAACGCGCTGCTTATAATAAGCACGAGGAGTGAGCTCAGGTCTGCTACCTGGCTTAGCCACACTCCTCTTTAGCCTCCCCCCCCCCCAAAATGTTCTGGGGCTGCCTCTCGTACCTGTCGCGCTGCCGTGCTGCCTCCTCATATCGCCGCCGCTCAGCTTTCGCTCCCTCCAGCTCAGCTTTGGGGCGGTGATATTCCCCAGCCTGTGCCCAGGGTCCTTCTCCCTTTAAAATCTCCTCCCATGTCCAGGAGTCCTGAGATTTTGGCCGCTGCTGCTGCTGCTGTTGCTGCCCGTTACCACGCTGCTTGGTCCTTTTGTGGTGGGTGATTCTGTAACGCTCGTCTTCCTCCTCGTCTGAGGAGGAGCAAGGATCGGACCAAAGTGCAGCGTGGTTTGAATACATATTTTAATTATAGCAACGAAGACGAAAAACACTTGACAAAATACAAAACAATAAACGACGTGAACAAACGAACGAAAACAGTACCGTGTGGCGAACAAACACAGACACGGCAACAATCACCCACAAACAAACATTGAAAACAGCCTACCTTAATATGGTTCCCAATCAGAGACAATGACAAACACCTGCCTCTGATTGAGAACCATATTAGGCCAAACGAACAAACCTAAACATAGAAACAAATAACATAGACTGCCCACCCCAACTCACGCCCTGACCATACTAAATAAAGACAAAACAAGGGAAATAAGGTCAGGAACGTGACAATATAATACCCACCACTGCGACCTCTATGCTCTCGTTGGTTGGCCCTCGCTTCATGTTCGTCTCCAGACCCACTGGCTCCAGGTCATCTATAAGTCTTTGCTAGGTAAAGCCCCACCTTATCTCAGCTCACTGGTCACCATAGCAGCATCCAACCGTAGCATGCGCTCCAGCAGGTATATTTCACTGGTCACCCCCAAAGCCAACACCTCCTTTGGCCACCTTTCGTTCCAGTTCTCTGCTGCCATTGACTGGAACGAATTGCAAAAATCACTGAAGCTGGAGACTCATATCTCCCTCAATAGCTTTAAGCATCAGCTATCTGAGCAGCTTACAGATCATTGCACCTGTACATAACCCATCTGTAAATAGCCCATCCAACAACCTCATCCCCATATTGTTATTTATTTAATATATATATTTTTTTTTTGCTCCTTTGCACCCCAGTATCTCTACTTGCACATTCGTCTTCTGCACATCTATTACTCCAGGGTTTATTTGCTAAATTGGAATTATTTAGGAATTACCTTCCTAATCTTACTACATTTGCACACAATGTATATAGAATTTTCTATCGTTTTATTGACTGTACGTTTCTTTAATCCATGTGTAACTCTGTTGTTTGTGTCGCACTGCTTTGCTTTGTCTTTGTCACGCCCTGACCATAGTAAGCTGTTTTTTCTCTGTGTTGGTTGGGGCGTGATAGT
>NW_024061466.1:15000-125625 GCF_016432855.1 Salvelinus namaycush
GAGCTAGCGTGTGTGTGTGAGCAAGCGTGTGTGTTAGCAAGCGTGTGTGTGTGAGGTGTGTGTGTGTGAGCATGCGTGTGTGTGAGCTAGTGTGTGTTGTGTGTGTGTGAGCTAGTGTGTGTGTGAGCTAGCCTGTCTGTACCTGTGTGTGTGAGCTAGTGTGTGTGTACCTGTGTGTGTGAGCTAGTGTGTGAGCTAGTGTGTGTGTGAGCTAGTGTGTGTGTGAGCTAGTGTGTGTGTACCTGTGTGTGTGAGCTAGTGTGTGTGTGAGCTAGTGTGTGTGTGAGCTAGTGTGTGTGTACCTGTGTGTGTGAGCTAGTGTGTGTGTGAGCTAGCGTGTCTGTACCTGTGTGTGTGAGCTAGCATGTCTGTACCTGTGTGTGTGAGCTAGCTTGTCTGTACCTGTGTGTGTGAGCTAGTGTGTGTGTGTGAGCTAGCCTGTCTGTACCTGTGTGTGTGAGCTAGTGTGTGTGTACCTGTGTGTGTGAGCTAGTGTGTGTGTGAGCTAGTGTGTGAGCTAGTTTGTGTGTGAGCTAGTGTGTGTGTGAGCTAGTGTGTGTGTACCTGTGTGTGTGAGCTAGTGTGTGTGTGAGCTAGTGTGTGTGTGAGCTAGTGTGTGTGTACCTGTGTGTGTGAGCTAGTGTGTGTGTGAGCTAGTGTGTGTGTGAGCTAGTGTGTGTGTACCTGTGTGTGTGAGCTAGTGTGTGTGTGAGCTAGCGTGTCTGTACCTGTGTGTGTGAGCTAGCATGTCTGTACCTGTGTGTGTGAGCTAGCTTGTCTGTACCTGTGTGTGTGAGCTAGTGTGTGTGTGAGCTAGCTTGTCTGTACCTGTGTGTGTGAGCTAGTGTGTGTGTGTGAGCTAGCCTGTCTGTACCTGTGTGTGTGAGCTAGTGTGTGTGTGAGCTAGCCTGTCTGTACCTGTGTGTGTGAGCTAGTGTGTGTGTACCTGTGTGTGTGAGCTAGTGTGTGTGTGAGCTAGTGTGTGTGTGAGCTAGTGTGTGTGTGAGCTAGTGTGTGTGTGAGCTAGTGTGTGTGTACCTGTGTGTGTGAGCTAGTGTGTGTGTGAGCTAGTGTGTGTGTGAACTAGTGTGTGTGTACCTGTGTGTGTGAGCTAGTGTGTGTGTGAGCTAGTGTGTGTGTACCTGTGTGTGTGAGCTAGTGTGTGTGTGAGCTAGCGTGTCTGTACCTGTGTGTGTGAGCTAGCATGTCTGTACCTGTGTGTGTGAGCTAGCTTGTCTGTACCTGTGTGTGTGAGCTAGTGTGTGTGTGTGAGCTAGCCTGTCTGTACCTGTGTGTGTGAGCTAGTGTGTGTGTGAGCTAGCCTGTCTGTACCTGTGTGTGTGAGCTGGTGTGTGTGTGAGCTAGCGTGTGTTTTGAGTGTGTGTGTGTGTACCTGTGTTTGTGTGTCTTCACTGTCCCTGAAGCTGAATTTCTATGACAGGGAAAATATGTTTTCAGAAATGTTTGCTAATTTCTTGAAAATTAAATACAGATGTATCTAATTTACAAACGTTTTCACGTCTCTGAGTGAATACTTTGTAGAAGCACCTTTGGCAGTGATTACAGCTGTGAGTCTTTCTGGGTAAGTCTCTAAGAGCTTTGAGTCTTTCTGGGTAAGTCTCTAAGAGCTTTGAGTCTTTCTGGGTAAGTCTCTAAGAGCTTTGAGTCTTTCTGGGTAAGTCTCTAAGAGCTTTGAGTCTTTCTGGGTAAGTCTCTAAGAGCGATTACAGCTGTGAGTCTTTCTGGGTAAGTCTCTAAGAGCTGTGAGTCTTTCTGGGTAAGTCTCTAAGAGCGATTACAGCTGTGAGTCTTTCTGGGTAAGTCTCTAAGAGCGATTACAGCTGTGAGTCTTTCTGGGTAAGTCTCTAAGAACTTGCAGACCTGGATTGTGCAACATTTGCCACTTATTGTTTTCAAACATTCTTCAAGCTCTGTCAAATTGATTTTTTGATCATTGCTAGACAACCATTTTCAGATTTAAGTCAAAACTCTGCCACTCAGGAACATTCACTGTTCTTGGTAAACATAATTTTTTACCCTGAAAAACTCCCCAGTCCTTAAAAGTTACAAGCATACAGATAACATGAGACAGCCACCACTATCAATGAACATTTGGAGAGTGGTACTCAGTAATGTGTTGTTTTGGATTTGCCCCAAACGTAACACTTTGTATTCAGGACAAACGTTTATTGTTTTGCTCCAATTTTTACAATATTACTTTAGTTTCTTGTTGCAAACAGGAGGTTTGTTTTGGAATATTTTTCTGTACAGTGGTCCTTCTTTTCACTCTGTCATTTAGGTTAGTATTGTGGAGTAACTACAATGTTCTTCGATCACAGCCATTAAACTCTGTAACTGTTTTAAAGTCACCATTGGCCTCATGGTGAAATTCCTGAGTAGTTTCCTTCCACTCCAGCAACTAAGTTAGGAAGGACGCCTGTATCTTTGTAGTGACTGGGTGTATTGATACACCATCCAAAGTGTAATTAATAACTTCAACATGCTAAAAAGGATATTCAATGTCAGATTTTTTTTTGTCATTTTTTTTTTACCCATCTACCAATAGGTGCCTTTCTATGCGAGGCTTTGGAAAACCTCCCCCGTCTTTGTGGTTGAATCTGTGTTTGAAATTCACTGCTCGACTGAGGGATCTTACAGACAATTGTATGTGTACGGTACAGAGTGTCACGACTTCCGCCGGCCGCGGTCGCCTTGTTCGGACGGCGTTCGGCGGTCGACGTCACCGGTCTTCTAGCCATCACTGATCCATCTTTCATTTTCCATTGGTTTTGTCTTTATTTTCTACACACCTGGTTTTCATTATCCCATTACATGTTCATGTATTTAACCCTCTGTTTCCCCCATGTTTGTTGTGATTATTTCTATGTTCAGTTCGGTTCATGATGGCTGGTTTTTCGACGGGTGCTGTGTTCACCCGTACGTAATATTTACCGTTTGGTATTTTGGTCAAGTGTATTTGTTTACCTTCTGCCTTTATTGTTTGAGTAAAGTACGTTGCTCAGTCATTTTGCTCTCCTCCGCCTGACTTCATGCACCAGTTACTCCTTCTGACAGGTAGTCATTCAGGAATTCATGTTAAACACTATTATTGCACACAGAGTGAGTCCATGCAACTTATTATGTGACTTAAGTACATTTTTACTCCTGAACTTATTTAGGCTCCTTAATTGAACATGTATTGACTCAAGACAATTCATTGAATCATTTGTAAACATTTCTAAAAACATCCACTTTGACATTATGGGGTATTGTGTGTAGGACAGTGACAAACAAATCTAAACTTAATCCATTTTAAATTCAGTTTGTAACAAGACAAAATGTGGAAAAAAGCAAGGGGTGTGAACACTTTCTGAAGGCATTACATTCACAGTTTGAAATTGCATTGCATTTCCAGGCACTGTACATTCCACACATTGTTATAAGATTAGCTGATGATGGTGACTCTTCCTCTTGAAGAAGAAGATTAGCTGATGATCTACATGGTGACTCTTCCTCTTGAAGAAGAAGATTAGCTGATGATCTACATGGTGACTCTTCCTCTTGAAGAAGAAGATTAGCTGATGATCTACATGGTGACTCTTCCTCTTGAAGAAGGTAAACATACAAACAGGAAAATGTCAATAGGCTAGCGGATTTACCCGGACAGATACCGGAATTCAGAAAGAGGAAGATGCATTTTTTTACAAAATAAAAAATGAAAAACAATAAGCGGTCCTTTTTTAACAAACAGGCTTCTCACATATAATTAAATCGAAAATAATGAGTCAAAACATTTCATAGAATGTAGACAAAAATAATGTCCAATAGCCTTAGAAAGAAAAAAAGGGGAATGTGTCAAGACTTCCGCCGAAGTCGGCTCCTCTCCTTGTTCGGGCGGCGTTTGGTGGTCGACGTCACCGGTCTTCTAGCCATCGCCGATCCACTTTTCATTTTCAATATGTTTTGTCTTGTCGTCCCACACACCTGGTTTCAATGCCATCATTACATGTTGTGTATTTAACCCTCTGTTCCCCCCATGTCCTTGTCTGGAATTGTTTATTGTAGTGCCTGTAAACGTTATGCTGGTGTTTAACGGGTTTTGTTTACCCATTGATTTATGGTTCTGTTTACGGTGGTTTTGTTTTATTAAACTGCGCCGTTGGAAATCAGTTTTTGCTTTCCTGCGCCTGACTTCTCTGCCGCCAGTACGCACCCCCTACAGAATTCCGGACCAAACTTATGGAGTCAGCAGGAGCAGGTACCCCGGGTATAGGGGTGGAGGAGTCCGTCCGGGAGCACGCAGCATTGCTCTACCGTCTTGGCACCGTCTTGGCACCGCGTTGTCCAGACAATGAACCGCTGGGAGAGACAGGGAGTTCTCCCAGCGCCTCCACCAGCACAACCGGGGTCTCCATTACGCGCCCCTCCTTCTCCTGGACACAGTGTGATTCGTCTCTCCCTTCCCCAGGATTACAATGGGAGGGCTGCGAACTGCCAGGGGTTCCTGTTGCAGCTGGACTTACACCTGTCAACCGTCCACCTGGCTCCTTTGAGCCATGAGAGGGTGTCCACCCTCGGCTCGTGCCTCACCGGGAAAGCCCTGGAGTGGGCCAATGCCATGTGGAGAGAGAGAGTTGCGGCGTTGGACCAGTTTGAGGAGTTCACTACCGCTTCCGGGCAGTGATCATTCGCCCAAGGGTAGATCTGAGGCAGGAGACGAGGAGCGCCCAGGAGTTCGCCCACTGGAGTTTCAGACCCTGGCTGCCGGCGCGGGATGGAACGACCAGGCCCTGATCGACCATTATCGCTGCAGTCTGCGCGAGGACGTCCGTCGGGAGTTGCAGAGACACCACCCTCATGTTCGACCAGCTGGTGGACTTGTCTGGCTACCCGCGGCTACCCGCGGACGTTCACATCGGGGTCTGTTGGCTCCATCCCCCCGCACCCCCTCTCTGATACCTATGGAGCTGGGAGGGGCGGTGCGCAGGGAGACCGGAGGGGTTTCCAGCTCGTGCACCATCTGTGGCCGCAGAGGTCACACTGCCGGGTTGGTTCCTCTGGGTATCGAGGCAGCAGGCAGGGCGCTTATGCGTCACCCCAGGTGAGCCGGCACCATTCTCACCCAGAGCCCTCTGTTGCACATATGTTTGTGTATGTCACTTTTCCTGAGTTTTCCCCGCATTCCCAGCATAAGGCGCTCGTCGATTCAGGTGCGGCTGGGAGTTTTATAGGTAGATCGTTCTCCCATAGTTTAGGGATCCCCATTGTTCCCTTGGCTGTGCCCTTCACTGTTCACGCCTTAGATAGTCGACCATTAGGGTCAGGGTTGATTAGGGAGGCCACCGCTCCTCTGGGCATGGTGACGCAGAGGGATCACAAGGAGATAATTAGTCTCTTCCTTATTGACTCTCCTGCGTTTCCCGTGGTTCTAGGCCTACCCTGGTTAGTGTGTCATGAATCCACTGTTTCTTGGCCACGGAGGGCTCTCACGGGGTGGTCGCAAGAGTGCTCAGGGAGGTATTTAAGGGTTTCCGTTGGTGCTACTACGGTGGAAAGTCCAGACCAGGTCTCCACCGTGCGCATTCCCTCTGAATATGCCGATTTTGAATTTCCACCCCATCGACGGGAGGATTGTGCGATAAATCTCCTGGTAGACACTTCACTTCCCAGGAGTCATGTGTTTCCCCTCTCACAGGCGGAGATGGAGGCTATGGAAACATATTTCTCTGAATCCCTGCGTCAGGGGTACATTCTGTCCTCCTCTTCACCCACCTCCTCGAGTTTCTTTTTTGTGAAAAAGAAGGAGGGATGTCTGCGCCCGTGTATTGACTATCGGGGTCTGAACCAGGTCACTGTGAGGTATAATTACCCGCTACTGCTCATAGCCACAGCGATTGAGTCAATGCACGGGGTGCGCTTCTTAACCAAACTAGATCTCAGGAGTGCTTACAACCTGGTGCGTATCCGGGAGGTAGACGAGTGGAATACGGCTTTCAGTACCACCTCAGGGCAATATGAGTACCTCGTCACGCCGTATGGGTGAATGAATGCCCCATCAGTCTTCCAAGCCTTTGTAGACGAGAATTTCAGGGATCTGTACGGGCAGGGTGTGGTGGTGTATATTGATGATATTCTGATATACTCCACTACACGCACCGAGCATGTGTCCCTGATGCGCAGGGTGCTTGGTCACCTGTTGGAGCATGACCTGTACGTCAAGGCTGAGAAATGCCTGTTCTTCCAGCAGTCCGTCTCCTTCCTAGGGTACCGCATTTCAACCTCAGGGGTGGAAATGGAGAGTGACCACATTTCAGCTGTGCGTAATTGGCCGACTCCCACCACGGTAAAGGAGGTGCAGCGGTTCGTAGGGTTTGCCAACTACTACCGGAGGTTTATCCGGGGTTTATCCAGGTAGCAGCTCCCATTACCTGCTGAAGGGGGGCCCGGTACGTTTGCTGAGGGGGGCCCGGTACGTTTGCTCAGGTGAGGCGGACAGGGCTTTTAGTCACCTGAGTGCTCTGTTTACCTCGGCTCCCGTGCTGGCCCATCCGGATCCCTCTTTGGCGTTCATAGTGGAGGTGGACGCATCCGAGGCTGGGATAGGAGCTGTGCTCTCTCAGCGCTCGGGTACGCCACCCAAGCTCCGCCCCTGTGCCTTCTTCTCGAAGAAGCTCAGCCACGGTGGAGCAAAACTATGACCGAATCTGTCTTAAATGTGAAATTTCTAATTAAACATTGGTGATACGCCTACTTTTATGGCAAAATCCATGCCATAACCAACTGTCTTAAAAATCTCCAGTTGTGCAGCCTGAAATTGGCACTTTGGTGCACATTTTTAAGAACACACCTCAAATAATTCCAACCCTCCCACCTCAGTGCAAGATAGTTGATATTAGACAGGTAAATGAGCAACCCTGGCTCATGGGTCCGGAAATAGAAGAGCGTTGGCTTTTACACATCGAAATTACCAAGGAGTGTGCGTTTGACAATATCGCTGCCTTAACGCCAGCCGAAAATAAAGCCCTGAGTGTGTTAAGAGGACAGAGGGCGCTGTTTTCACTTTGGGGGAAAAACGTGCCCAATTTAAACGGCCTCGTACTCAATTCTTGCTCGTACAATATGCATATTATTATTACTATTGGATAGAAAACACTCCTTAGTTTCTAAAACCGTTTGAATTATATCTGTGAGTAAAACAGAACTCATTTGGCACAAACTTCCTGACCAGGAAGTGGAAAATCTGAAATCGATGCTCTCTTCTAGGTCCTGCCTATAAATGGGCATGATACGTATTAGTATACATGCACGTCATACACATTCCCCTGGATGTCAAGAGGCAGTGAGAGAAGAAATGGGGTGTTTATCTTGGTCTGAGATGGAATAAATCCTCTTGGCATGACGTGTCACCAGTTTCCTGTTTTCAGGAAGGCGCGAGGTTGGACCTGGAATTGCCTTCTGAAAAGCTTTCGTTATAGGCGACTACTATCTCCGGCTTTGATTTTATTTGATACATGTGACAATATCATCGTAAAGTATGTTTTTTCAATATAGTTTTATTAGATTTTTGAAATTTATTCGGGACGTTAGGCGTGTTGCGTTGTGTGCCTTTGTTCAGAAAGGAGAGCTTCGCGCCACTTGGCTAGTGCGCTTGCTAATTCAAGAGGGAAAAAGGACATTCTAAATCCAAACAACGATTGTTCTCGACAATGGACACCTTGTACAACATTCTGATGGAAGATCAGCAAAAGTAGGACCCATTTTATGATGCTATTTCATATATCTGTCGAACTGTGTACTATTAGTTTTGCGCCCAGGTTTTGGGCACTCGGTCGCCATAACGTAAGCCTTATGTCGCAATGAAGTTATTTTTAGAATTCTAACACGGCGATTGCATTAAGAACTAGTGTATCTATCATTTCCTATACAACATGTATTTTTTTGTTATGTTTATGAATAGCTATTTGGTCAGAATATGTGTGTCAGAAAAAGTGTCAGAAAAAAATCCGGACGTTGTGGGAAAAAGTAGCTACGTTAGCACAATGTATAACCACTGATTTCAGCTCTAAATATGCACATTTTCGAACAAAACATAAGTGTATGTATAACCTGATGTTATAGGACTGTCATCTGATGAAGAATATCAAGGTTAGTCAAAAATTATATATCTTTTACTGGTTTGTTACGATCGCTAACTTTTGCTGCTGGGAAATGGCTTGTGTTTCTGGCTATTGTGGTAAGCTAATATAACGCTATATTGTGTTTTCGCTGTAAAACACTTAATAAATCGGAAATATTGGCTGGAATCACAAGATGCCTGTCTTTCATTTGCTGTACACTATGTATTTTTCAGAAATGTTTTATGATGAGTATTTAGGTATTTGGCGTTGGTGTCTGTAATTATTCTGTCTGCTTTCGGTGCAATTTCTGATTGTAGCTGCAATGTAAACTATGATTTATACCTGAAATATGCACATTTTTCGAACAAAACATAGATTTATTGAATAACATGTTATAAGACTGTCATCTGATGAAGTTGTTTGTTGGTTAGTTTGGTTGGTTCTTGGTTAGTTAGGTTGGCTTTGTGCATGCTACCTGTGCTGTGAAAAATGTCTGTCCTTTTTTGTATTTGGTGGTGAGCTAACATAAATATACGTGCTGTTTTCGCTGTAAAACATTTTAAAAATCGGACACGTTGGCTGGATTCACAAGATGTGTACCTTTCATTTGCTGTATTGGACTTGTTAATGTGTGAAAGTTAAATATTTCTAAAAAATATATTTTGAATTTCGCGCTCTGCCTTTTCAGTGGAATGTGGGAGGAGTTCCGCTAGCGGAACCCCGGTGCCAGACAGGTTAACGCCAGCCGAAAATAAAGCCCTGAGTGTGTTAACTGGCAGTCATTACTCTGTTGTATATTGGATTGCAGAAAAATGTGGAATCCTCTATAGTTGTGTAGGCGGTGTTATTTCACATAGAGTCTGGAATCTGAATGACCACCTCCTTGTCTATCAACTCTGATGAGCTTCCATTCCAACAGGTGGCCTGATACATCCCAAATAAAACCGTACTCCCTATATAGTGCTCTACTTTAGACCAGGACCCTACAGAACCCTATTCCCTAGATAGTGCTCTACATTTGACCAGGACCCTATAGAACCTTATTCACTATATAGTGCACTACTTTAGACCAGGACCCTATAGAACCCTATTCCCTATGTAGTGCTCTACATTTGATCAGGACCCCATAGAACCCTATTCCCTATATAGTGCTCTACATTTGACCAGGACCCTACAGAACCCTATTCCCTATATAGTGCTCTACATTTGACCAGGACCCTATATAACCCTATTCCCTATATAGTGCTCTACTTTAGACCAGGACCCTACAGAACCCTATTCCCTATATAGTGCTCTACATTTGACCAGGACCCTATAGAACCCTATCCACTATATAGTGCACTACTTTAGACCAGGACCCTACAGAACCCTATTCCCTATATAGTGCTCTACATTTGACCAGTACCCTACAGAACCCTATTCCCTATATAGAGCACTACTTTAGACCAGAGCCCTATAGAACCCTATTCCCTATATAGTGCACTACGTTAGACCAGAGCCCTATAGAACCCTATTCCCTATATAGTGCACTACTTTAGACCAGAGCCCTATAGAACCCTATTCCCTAGATAGTGCACTACTTTAGACCAGAGCCCTATAGAACCCTATTCCCTATATAGTGCTCTACATTTGACCAGGACCCTACAGAACCCTATTCCCTAGATAGTGCACTACTTTAGACCAGAGCCCTATAGAACCCTTTTCCCTAGATAGTACACTACTTTAGACCAGAGCACTATAGAACCCTATTCCCTATATAGTGCACTACTTTAGACCAGAGCCCTATAGAACCCTATTCCCTATATAGTGCACTACCTTAGACCAGGACCCTACAGAACCCTATTCCCCAAATAGTGCTCTACATTTGACCAGAGCCAATTCAGCTGAAACTTTCTTGAAGTTTCGTTAGAAAGGGGGAGAAGGCCGTGTGATATTCCTTCTGTAGAAAGGGGGAGAAGGCCGTGTGATATTCCTTCTGTAGAAAGGGGGAGAAGGCCGTGTGATATTCCTTCTGTAGAAAGGGGGAGAAGGCTGTGTGATATTCCTTCTGTAGAAAGGGGGAGAAGGCTGTGTGATATTCCTTCTGTAGAAAGGGGGAGAAGGCCGTGTGATATTCCTTCATTAGAAAGGGGGAGAAGGCCGTGTGATATTCCTTCTGTAGAAAGGGGGAGAAGGCCGTGTGATATTCCTTCTGTAGAAAGGGGGAGAAGGCCGTGTGATATTCCTTCTGTAGAAAGGGGGAGAAGGCTGTGTGATATTCCTTCTGTAGAAAGGGGGAGAAGGCTGTGTGATATTCCTTCTGTAGAAAGGGGGAGAAGGCTGTGTGATATTCCTTCTGTAGAAAGGGGGAGAAGGCTGTGTGATATTCCTTCTGTAGAAAGGGGGAGAAGGCTGTGTGATATTCCTTCATTAGAAAGGGGGAGAAGGCTGTGTGATATTCCTTCTGTAGAAAGGGGGAGAAGGCCGTGTGATATTCCTTCTGTAGAAAGGGGGAGAAGGCTGTGTGATATTCCTTCTGTAGAAAGGGGGAGAAGGCTGTGTGATATTCCTTCTGTAGAAAGGGGGAGAAGGCTGTGTGATATTCCTTCTGTAGAAAGGGGGAGAAGGCCGTGTGATATTCCTTCTGTAGAAAGGGGGAGAAGGTTGTGTGATATTCCTTCTGTAGAAAGGGGGAGAAGGCTGTGTGATATTCCTTCTGTAGAAAGGGGGAGAAGGCTGTGTGATATTCCTTCTGTAGAAAGGGGGAGAAGGCTGTGTGATATTCCTTCTGTAGAAAGGGGGAGAAGGCTGTGTGATATTCCTTCTGTAGAAAGGGGGAGAAGGCTGTGTGATATTCCTTCTGTAGAAAGGGGGAGAAGGCTGTGTGATATTCCTTCTGTAGAAAGGGGGAGAAGGCTGTGTGATATTCCTTCTGTAGAAAGCATATTTCATATGCTTGGAAAAAAGCTTACTCATGAATTATATTAAGACATTTGTTTTCTCTCCTGTTGTGTTTCATAGTATGATGTTACAGAATGATTTGGTTCACTTTGTTATACAGTATACATCTGCTGAGGATCTGTTCAGTCTCTGAACACTTGTTTTATTTGGTTAGTTAACTGAATTGGCTTGGGTCTCCTTCCTCCTCTGAGTAACTTTTACTGCTGGGCTTCAGCGGTGCGGAGTGTAACTTACACACTACTAAGGAATTATGAGGGTTATGTGTTTATTGAACAGACTGCAGCTCTCCTCTCCTCTTGGGCTGACAGGCCATTCTATCACAGCTCCTGGTTTTATGTAGAAGGATGCTGTAGTCTCCATCCAGACTGATATATACTGTTCATCCACTGTAGTCTACCATCCAGACTGATATATACTGTTCATCCACTGTAGTCTCCATCCAGACTGATATATACTGTTCATCAGCTGTAGTCTACCATCCAGACTGATATATACTGTTCATCAGCTGTAGTCTACCATCCAGACTGATATATACTGGTCATCCACTGTAGTCTCCATCCAGACTGATATATACTGTTCATCAGCTGTAGTCTACCATCCAGACTGATATATACTGTTCATCAGCTGTAGTCTACCATCCAGACTGATATATACTGGTCATCCACTGTAGTCTCCATCCAGACTGATATATACTGGTCATCCACTGTAGTCTCCATCCAGACTGATATATACTGGTCATCCACTGTAGTCTCCATCCAGACTGATATATACTGTTCATCCACTGTAGTCTACCATCCAGACTGATATATACTGTTCATCCACTGTAGTTTCCATCCAGACTGATATATACTGTTCATCCACTGTAGTCTCCATCCAGACTGATATATACTGTTACTCCACTGTAGTCTACCATCCAGACTGATATATATTGTTCATCCACTGTAGTCTCCATCCAGACTGATATATACTGGTCATCCACTGTAGTCTCCATCCAGACTGATATATACTGGTCATCCACTGTAGTCTCCATCCAGACTGATATATACTGGTCATCCACTGTAGTCTCCATCCAGACTGATATATAATGTTCATCCACTGTAGTCTACCATCCAGACTGATATATACTGTTCATCAGCTGTAGTCTACCATCCAGACTGATATATACTGTTCATCAGCTGTAGTCTACCATCCAGACTGATATATACTGTTCATCAGCTGTAGTCTACCATCCAGACTGATATATACTGGTCATCCACTGTAGTCTCCATCCAGACTGATATATACTGGTCATCCACTGTAGTCTCCATCCAGACTGATATATACTGGTCATCCACTGTAGTCTCCATCCAGACTGATATATACTGTTCATCCACTGTAGTCTACCATCCAGACTGATATATACTGTTCATCCACTGTAGTCTCCATCCAGACTGATATATACTGTTCATCCACTGTAGTCTCCATCCAGACTGATATATACTGTTCATCCACTGTAGTCTACCATCCAGACTGATATATACTGTTCATCCACTGTAGTCTACCATCCAGACTGATATATACTGTTCATCCACTGTAGTCTACCATCCAGACTGATATATACTGTTCATCCACTGTAGTCTCCATCCAGACTGGTATATACTGGTCATCCACTGTAGTCTTCATCCAGACTGATATATAATGTTCATCCACTGTAGTCTACCATCCAGACTGATATATACTGTCCATCCACTGTAGTCTCCATCCAGACTGATATATACTGTTCATCCACTGTAGTCTCCATCCAGACTCACATTACTGATACGATATCTTACATGGATGGCAGCAGGAGTGGGCAAGAACAATTACAAATCATGGTCCTATACTTTTTCTCGGTCATAAAGACTGTTAGAAATGCATAATTTCTACTGCTATGTTGATTCAAAATTAGCCTTCTGGCGGAAAATGTCAGTTTTTAGAGATCACTAATTTATGTCATGATTTTAAAGGATAAGTTTACCCAAAATCCAGATTTTTTTTTTTTTTCAGAATCTCCCAAGTTATTCCATACATTAAAACTAGTTGAGTGGTGTTTGCCCTCTACCCCTCCATCTCTCTGGAGTAGAGAACTGGGACAGCTCCAACAAAAGGTCACTTGACAGTAGCCTATTCAGATGGCAGCCTCCGTTTTAGAATCCGAGGCCGCAGCAGTAGCCAGACCTCAGCCTCAACAAATCCCCAGGATCAACACAGACTGGTATTGCATCTGTGGAAACTGCCCTCCAATGCCAACACATGACGAATGTTTGTGCTGCTGAGAGTTTGACTACAATTCTTAAATAAATTGAGGAATGTAATGATGATGAGGAGCAGCTAGTTTGAGTTTGCGACTTTTGTGATTTTGCTGCCCACAAATATTCTGGTGTCCTGAAAAAAAATGTCTGCCAAAAAGGACTTGGAGATGCACCCATGTTCCCGCTGGGCCAAATGGACAGTTATCAAACAAGTATTTACACTTCTATTATCATAAACCTCTATGAAGAGACCATTAGTGGGTTTATGTTTTCACATTCATCCAAACCACTATATAGCCTATGTTAATTTATCACAATGTTTTTGTGATGCTCTGCAATGTAAGGTGGCAGAATGTCCCTCTCCCCTGTCATACATCCATAGGGCACATATGCTGACCTGTAGAGCACAAGGCCACTATGTCTCCATGATGCAATGGTAACAACGGAACACCTCCAACTTCAAGGACCATTCCTCTGTGTGCTTTGTCGCTTTCTCTTCTTTAATGTGACTTAGTATTTTGGCACTGGACCAGATCCAGTCATAGACATATAGTAACAAAAGCTGTATTTTAGCATCCTCCGCTAACATTGGCAGTAGAATGGCTTCACTGAAGAGCTCAGGAACTTTCAACGTGGCATCGTCATAGTATGTCACCTTTCCAACAAGTTAGTTCGTCAAATTTCTGCTCTGCTAGTAATAAAGATATCTTAATAGAATATGACTCAGGTAAAAATGAAAGTCACCCAGTAAAATATTACTTGAGTAAAAAAAAGTATTTGGTTTTAAATATATTTAAGTATCAAAAGTCAAATTCCTTATAATAAGCAAACCAGACGGCACCATTTTCTTGTTATTTTATATTTATGGATAGCCAGGTGAACACTCCAACACTCAGACATAATTTAAAAACGAAGCATGTGTGTTTAGTGAGTCCTCCAGATCAGAGGCAGTAGGGATGACCAGAAATGTTCTCTGTTTAGTGGGTCCACCAGATCAGAGGCAGTAGGGATAACCAGGGATGTTCTCTGTTTAGTGAGTCCTCCAGATCAGAGGCAGTAGGGATGACCAGGGATGTTCTCTTGATAAGTGTGTGAATTGAACCATTTTCCTGTCCTACTAAGCATTCAACATGTAATGAGTACTTTTGGGTGTCAGGAAAAATGTATTACATCATTTTCTTTAGGAATGCAGTGAATAAAAATAAAAGTTGTCAAAAATATAAATAGTAAAGTAAAGTACAGATACCCCAAAAAATACTTAAGTAGTACTTACACCACTGCTCACTGCCTCAGGAAGCAACGTCAGCACAATAACTGTTCGTCGGGCGCTTCATGAAATGGGTTTCCATGGCTGAGCAGGCACACACAAGCCTAAAATCACCTTGCGCAATGTCAAGCTCCGGCTGGAGTGGAGTAAAGCTTGCCGCCGTTGGACTTTTGAGCAGTGGAAATGCGTTCTCCGGAGTGATCTGGGTTTCCTCAACTGGCAGTCCGACAGACGAATCTGGGTTTCGAACGCCGACTCTGAGCCAGGCCTAATCGCCCAACATCAGTGCCCGACCTCACTAATGCTCCTGTGGCTGAATGGAAGCAAGTCCCACGCAGCAATGTTCCATCTAGTGGAAAGCCTTCCCAGAAGAGTGGAGATGTTCAATGAGCAATCAATCAATCAATGAAATATATTTATAAAGCCCTTTTTTTATCAGCCGTTGTCACAAAGTGCTGTACAAAAACCCAGCCTGAAACCCCAAACAGCAAGCAATGCAGATGTAGAAGCACGGTGGCTAGGAAAAACTCCCTAGAAAGGCTGGAACCTAGGAAGAAACCTAGAGAGGAACCGGGGGTGGCAAGTCCTCTTCTGGCTGTGTCGGGTGGAGATTATAACAGAACATGGCAGGTGTCCACATACTTTTGGTCATGTAGTGTACCTTTTACCAGAAAGCCATGACATTTGGTGCCTTCTTCACGTATTGAGTGTATCACTCTTGCCTCGGTGTCGGATACATTTGGTGCCTTCTTCACATATTGAGTGTATCGCTCGTCTCGGTGTCGGATACATTTGGTGCCTTCTTCACGTATTGAGTGTATCACTCTTGTCTCGGTGTCGGATACATTTGGTGCCTTCTTCACATATTGAGTGTATCACTCTTGTCTCGGTGTCGGATACATTTGGTGCCTTCTTCACATATTGAGTCTATTGCTCTTGTCTCGGTGTCGGATACATTTGGTGCCTTCTTCACGTATTGAGTGTATCGCTCTTGTGTCGGATACATTTGGTGCCTTCTTCACATATGGAGTGTATCACTCTTGACTCGGTGTCAGCATGGACGAGTTGATAGCTCAGTTCGTCCGGGCCCAACAAGCACAACAGGCGGTTCAGGAACGAACGCTGGAGGAACAGCGACTACAAAACATTCGCCTCGTTGAGAAAATCAAGAGGCTGCAAGGAGGAGCGTATCCTGAAACACATCCCAAACAGTTTTTAATCAAGCTAACGGAAGACGATGACATCGAAACATACCTCTGTACATTTGAATAGACAGCGCTACAGGAAGGATGGCCAAGGCTGAAGAGGGCAAGTTTGCTGGCACCATTCCTCTCTGGGAATGCCCAAAAGGCGTATTGGGACCTGAACGACGAACAGGCGGCTAACTACGGCGGATTTAAATGGGAGATACTCAGCCGCTACGGGTACAGCCTGGCCCAACAGGCACGACTGGAGGTTCGTACCCGACGCATCTCCCCGAGTCCAGATGAGCAACCTACTGCGCATCACCAGGGCATGTCTCCTAACCGACGTATCCACCTTCTCCATCCTCGACAAAGTGGTCCTGGATCGCTTCTCGCGGGCGCTACCTCACAACATAAAGAGGGCAGCGAGTTTATGCGTGCCCCAGACCTTGGAGGACCTCCTGGAAGCAGTGGAGACGCAACAGAACACTCAGGCCCTGCTGAGTGGGAACCGGGACGAGTCGGTGACGGAAGGACAGCCCCACCGCTGTATCCCCTGAACCGAAAGTCGGCAGGACCAAAGGACCGCAAACCCGTGGAGAGACGGCTGGGGTAGGGCTGACCCATCCGCGACGACAACAGGTAGATGGAGACCAAAGGAGGTGTTTTGAGTGTGGCTCCTGGGGGCACATTGCCTGGAATTATCTGGCTCGAGAGGAATGATGCCATCAGCTTGCCCCGGAGGTGGGTCACGCAGTGAACTATGTCACCTCCTGTTGGGCGCACCCCGAATCAACTGCACCCATGGTCCCGGTGAAGGTCGACGGATATGACACGGAAGCGCTATTAGACTCCAGGAGTATGGTTACACTTGTAACCACGAGTCTGCTGAACCAGGAGACCGAACGGGTTAGGGAGATGTCCATTTCCTGTGTTCACGTTGACACAAAGCGGTATCCAACCGTATGAACCGACCTCGTGACGCCACAAGGGAGCTGCCAGATGATGGTGGGTGCAGTACCAGAGTTGCCTATGGGGGCACGAGTTGAGGAAAAAGAGACGAGCCGGCCGAAGAAGAGAGCGGGGACAACCCATCCCCTGTGCGGCCCGGAAGCAACCGGTTAACCAACCTGTATCTACGGGTCCGGAGTTAGAGTCGGAGAGGGCGCCGGAACCCAACCCCCCTGGGGAACCACTGGAGGAGGAGCCCAACCTCCCCCTCCTCGATTTCGAGGGGCCAGTTGAAACACCCGCTGGGGGCCAACTGAGGGGACAATTCAGTACGGCCCAGTGGGAGGATCCGAACTTGAAAGCCACTGCAGCCCAAGTGATAGCGGTTGATGGACAGCTACTTCCGGGGGTGAGTGACTGGCGATACCCGCATTTCCAAATCAAGAATAACCTTTGTATCAGGTGTCGCACCAACAGGGGGAACTTCGAGAGGCATTGTTGCTGCCTCGACGGTACGTGGGAACGTTCTTAACCTTTCTGAACCACCCAGCCCGGATCCGGGATAATTGTCATCAGAAACGCTGACTAGCATAGCGTAGCATAGCGCCACAGGTAAATAATATAATATAATATCATGAAATCACAAGTGCAATATTGCAAAACACAGTTTAGTCTTTTGTTAATCCACCTGTCGTCTCAGATTTTGAAATTATGCTTTACAGCGAAAGCAATACAAGCGTTTGTGTAAGTTTATCGATCGCTCGACAAAACAAGTACACTTAGCATCAGGTAACTTGGTCACGAAAATCAGAAAAGCAATCAAATTAATTGTTTACCTTTGATGATCTTCGGATGAAGAGACTCTCAGTTAGACAACAAATCTATTTTGTTCCATAAAGATATTTTTTATATCCAAATACCTCCGTTAGTTTGCTGCGTTATGCCCAGGAATCCATCGGAAAGAGCGGTCACGACAACGCAGACAAAAATTCCAAATTATATCCATAATGTCCACAGAAACATGTTAAACGTTTTTTATAATCCATCCTCAGGGTGTTTTTCAAATATCTATTCGATAATATATCAACCGGGACAGTTGGCTTTTCACTAGGACCGGGAGTAACAATGGCTGCCTTTCTCTTTTGCGCACAACTCACTCTGAGCCCCCACCTATCCACTTACGCAATGTGGTCGTTCACGCTAATTCTTCAATTCAAAAGCCTGAAACTTTGTCTAAAGGCTGTTGACACCTTAGGGAAGCCATAGAAAAAGAAGTCTGGTTGATATCCCTTTAAATGGGCAATAGGGATGCATAGGAACAGAGAGGTTTCAAAAACAGGGGCGCTTCCTGATTGGATTTTCCTCAGGTTTTAGCCTGCAATATCAGTTCTGTTTAACTGACAGACAAAATGTTGACAGTTTTGGAAACTTCAGAGTGTTTTCTATCCTAATATGACAATTATATGCTTATTCTAGTTCCGGGGGCTGAGAAATAGGCAGTTTCAAATGGGTACGTTTTTTAGCCAAAAACAAAAATACCGCCCCCTAGCCTTAAGAAGTTTTAATCTGGCCCATACCCACCTGTTGGGGGCGCACCTGCGAATGGAGAAGACCCGAGAACGGATCGCCGCCCGGATCCATTGGCCCGGGATGAGGAGGGCCGTGGAAGACTACTGTCGCAGCTGCCCGGAGTGTTAACTCACTTCCCCGAAAGCCCACTTCCAAAACCCATTGGTCCCTTTACCGATCATCGGGGTGCCCTTTGAACGCATCGCCATGGACATGGTGAGATGCCTGGTAAAAACAGCACGAGGGCACCGGTACATCCTGGTGAAAGTAGATTATGCCACCCGGTATCCCGAGGCCATTCCCCTACGGGCGGCGGTATCCAAGGGAATCGCCCGGGAGCTGTTCCACCTTCTTAGCTGGGTGGGCATCCCGAACGAGATCCTGACAGACAAAGGTACTGAGTTTATGTCCCGCCTAATGAAAAAGTTGTGCTCTCCTGCAGATCAAGCAGATCTGGACCTCCGTCTTTCACCCGCAGACGGATGGGCTCGTCGAGCGATTCAATAAAACGCTCAAACAGATGATGCGAAAGGTCATAGAGCAGGACGGGAAGAACTTGGACCACCTACTACTCCATCTAATGTTGTCATTCCGAGAAGTACCCCAGTCCTCCACTGGGTTTTCCCCCCTTTCGAACTACTCTACGGGAGGAAGCTACGCGGCCTACTGGACCTCGCCAAGGAGGTGTGGGAAGCCAAACCGACCCCATTACGCAGCGTGGTAGAGCACGTGGAGACATTGAGGGAGTGGATGACAGCCATATGGCCAGTCGTGAGGAAGAATATGGAGAAGGCCCACCGCGCCCAAGCCCAGGTCTACAATCGGGGAGCCCAGCCCTGAGAATTCTAGGTGGGAGACAGGGTGTTGGTCTTAATCCCCATGAAAGTATGTTCCTGGCAACATGGCACGGGCCATACGAGGTGATCGAGAAGTTGGGACCTGTCAATTACCGCGTACGGCAACCTGGGAGACGGAAACCCCAACAAATTTACCACGTGAACCTGTTGAAGAAGTGGCACGAGAAGACAGCCTTGGCCGTAGTATGATCAGGACCCGGGACACCAATGGTACCAGTGGTGGTCCCGAGCAATGAGGACTTCGACTCGGCCCAGAAGCAAGAGCTCAGGGAGCTTGTCGATCAGAACACGGCAGTGTTCTCCGAGAAGCCGGGCTGCACGACCCTCATTGAACACCACATCCGTACCAGTCCCGGTGAAATGGTATGAAAGAGGCCATATCGGATTCCAGAGGCACGAAGGAAGGCTGTGAAGCAAGAAGTGGAGGCTATTCTGAGGATGGGGGGTCATTGAAGAGTTCCACAGTGCATGGTGCAGCCCCATCGTGTTGGTGCCTAAACCGGACGGTAGCCTCCGCTCCTGTAATGATTTCAGAGGTGTGAACGACATAAGCTTATTCAACGCCTACCCCATGCTGAGGGTGGACGAGCTCATCGACCGATAGGGAAAGGCCCAGTACATCAGCACCCTGATCTGACCAAAGGTTATTGACAGGTACCGTTGGCAGCCTCCTCCCGGGAGAAGACGGCGTTCTCGACACCAGCTGGCTTGTATCAGTACCGGGAGCTCCCATTCGGTCTCCATTGAGCCCCACCCACCTTCCAGCGACTGATGAACAGAGTGCTTTGACCCCACCAGCAGTACGCAGCGGCCTATCTAGATGATATCATCATCCACAACCAAAGTTGGGAAGAGCACCTGACACACCTCCAGGCGGTGCTGGATGCGCTCAGACAAGCCGGGTTGACCTCGAACCCCAAGAAATGCAAACTAGGTTTCGAGGAGGTGGCATACCTGGGGTATTTGATCGGACGGGGGAACGTCAAGCCCCAGGAGAGGAAGGTTCACGCGGTACGTGACTGGCCCGTTCCACGCACCAAGACGCAGGTCAAGTTCTTCCTGGGGCTGGCAGGATACTATAGCCGGTTTATCCCCAACTTTGCGGCTATAGCTTCCCCCCTCACCGATCTAACCAGGGCCCGCCTCCCGAAAACAGTGAAATGGACCGACGAGACAGAAGCGGTATTCAGCCATCTAAAGGAAGCGCTGTGCTCCCATCCAATTCTCGTAACGCCTGATTTCCAGGTGCAGATGGTGGTCCAGACGGATGCGTGTGATACGGGACTAGGGGCCGTTCTGTCCCAGATACACAATGGGGAGGAGCACCCAATTATGTACATCAGCCGATAGCTGATATCTAGAGAAAAAAAGTACTCTATTGTTGAGAAAGAATGTCTAGCAGTGAGGTGGGCACTAGACACTCTCAATTATTACCTGTTAGGTACCCACTTCACCCTGGTCATGGACCATGCTCACCTGGTCTGGATGGCCTGGGGAAAGGACACAACCGATCGGCTCACCAGGTGGCTCGTGTCCCTTCAACGCTTCTCTTTTTCTGTTGTGCACAGGTCAGGGGTGAAGCATGGAAACGCTGATGCCCTATCGAGAAGGGAGACATACGTCGCACTGATAACAGTCCCCTCCCCGACAGAGCTAAGGGGGGGGAGTGGGGGGGGTGTGTGGCATATAGCAGGTCAGCCACCAGGGGGAGACTCGTCGAGGCCTGGTGACAGACGGCGTATACATCACGAGGCGATGGCTCCATCTGCTGGACGTGCCAGGTCTCGACGGGTTCTCCGGCCAGGACTAATTGGGGCTGATTGCTCACCAGCTGTGCAAGGCCCATAAAGCTGCCAGAAGGGCAGCACACAGGGGAGAGTGGGGGAAGAAAGGACTCCCGTATAGTTGGGGACAGTTACAGAGGTAACAGGAGTGAGTGCAGTTTTGATCCCGACAGGATACAGCAAGACCCGGAGCCCAGAAGACGGTATCCCGGAGAGGTTCTCATGGGGGAGACCTATCCTTTTCTTTTTGATTTATTATTTATATAAACACCCTTGAAACCGATGTATCCTACTCTGTCCGTGTCTGATCTGTGTAAACGTCTTGACCAAACCCCCTGGTCTGCCACAGTGTGTATATGTTGACACTCCACTGGCTTTCAGTTGAAGCTTGCATCCACTACAAGACCATGGTGCTTTCCGATGGAGCAGGAAGAGGAATTGACTCTCCCTACTGTCAGGCTATGCTCAAACCCTACACCCAAACATGACAGGAAGGGCTGCTCCCTCTCAAACCAGTCCAAGCTTTTTTCTATCCTGGTTTAGGGTTATGGTTACGGTTAGGGTTAGGGTGGAACCAGTTTCCCCGTGACGCTAGGACTGCAGAATACCTACCTGTCTTCCGTATCTTAATACTTATTTTGGCTGTAATCCCGTTAACGGGATCGATATGACAACAGCCAGTGAAAGTGCAGGGCGCCAAATTCAAACAACAGAAATCTCATAATTCAAATTCCTCAAGCATACAAGTTTTTCACACCATTTTAAAAGATACACTTCTTGTTAATCCCACCACATTGTCCGATTTCAAATAGGCTTTACAGTTAAGTGTAACGGATGTGAAATGGCTAGCTAATTAGCGGGTACGTGCTAATAGCGTTTCAATCAGTTACGTCACTTGCTCTGAAACCTAGAAGTAGTGGTTTCCCTTGCTCTGCAAGGGCCGCGGCCTTTGTGGAGCGATGGGTAACGATGCTTCGTGGGCGACCGTTGTTGATGTGTGCATAGGATCCCTGGTTCGCGCCCGGGTCGGGGCGAGGGGACGCCATAAAGTTAAACTGTTAGATTGATGCTGTTGACCCGGATCACTGGTTGCTGCGGAAAAGGAGGTCGAAAGGGGGGGTGAGTGTAACGGATGTGAAATGGCTAGCTAGTTAGCGGGTACGCGCTAATAGCGTTTCAATCAGTTACGTCACTTGCTCTGAAACCTAGAAGTAGTGGTTCCCCTTGCTCTGCAAGGGCCGCGGCTTTTGTGGAGCGATGGGTAACGATGCTTCGTGGGTGACTGTTGTTGATGTGCGCAGAGGGTCCCTGGTTCGCGCCCGTGTCGGGGTGAGGGGACGGTCTAAAGTTAACATAAGCACCACAAACGAATATGTTAGGTCACCGCCAAATCACAGAAAAACACAGCCATTTTTCCAGACAAAGACAGGAGTCACAAAAAGCAGCAATAGAGATAAAATTAATCACTAACCTTTGATGATCTTCATCAGATGACACTCATAAGACTTCATGTTACACAATACATATATGTTTTGTTCAATAAAGTTCATTTTTGTATCCAAAAACCTCAGTTTACATTGGCACCATGTTCAGAAATGCCTCCAAAATATCCGGAGAAATTGCAGAGCCACATCAAATAACAGAAATACTCATCATAAACTTTGATGAAAGATACATGTTTTACATAAAATGAAGGACAAACCTGTTCTTAACTTCTTATGGCTGCAGCCCGACGTCGGTACACTTATGACAACAGCCAGCTCAAAGTGCAGGGCGCGAAATTCAAAAGATTTTTTTTTTTTAATATTTCACTTTCACACATTAACAAGTCCAATACAGCATATGAAAGGTACACATCTTGTGAATCCAGCCAACATGTCCGATTTTTAAAATGTTTTACAGGGAAGACACAATATGTAAATCTATTAGCTAACCACGTTAGCAAAAGACACCACTTTTTTTACTCCAACAGTTTTTTACTCCATCAGTAGCTATCACAAATTCGACCAAATAAAGATATAAATAGCCACTAACCAAGAAACAACTTCATCAGATGACAGTCTGATAACATATTTATTGTATAACATATGTTTTGTTAGAAAAATGTGCATATTTCAGGTATAAATCATAGTTTACATTGCAGCTACAGTCAGAAATTGCACCGAAAGCAGCCATAATAATTACAGGCACCAACGTCAAATACCTAATTACTCATCATAAAACATTTCTGAAAAATACATAGTGTACAGCAAATGAAAGACAGGCATCTTGTGATTCCAGCCAATATTTCCGATTTATTAAGTGTTTTACAGCGGAAAAAAAATGTTGCGTTATATTAGCTTAGCACAATAGCCAGAAACACTTGGGCGCCGGCGACTACGACAGATATATGAAATAACATCATAAAATGGGTCTTACTTTTGCTGATCTTTCATCAGAATGTTGGACAAGGTGTCCTTTGTCCAGAACAGTCGTTGTTTGGATTCAGAACGGCAACTTTCCCTCTTCATTTAGCAAGCGCGCTAGCCGGGTGGCACGACACTCTCCATGTCAACAAACGGAAGAGAACGGAACACGGCAAAACTCCCGAAAAAATTTCAATAATCTGATGAAACTATATTGAAAAAACATACTTTACGATGATATGGTCACATGTATCAAATAAAATCATAGCCGGAGATATTAGTCGTACATAACGACAGCTAAACAGAAGGCAAATCCATGTCCCTTTCGCGCGCTCCAGAAAACAGAAAATGGACGGTCACGTCATACAAAGAGCTGTTATTCCACCTCAGACCAAGATAAACACAACATTTCTTCTCTCACCGCCTCTTGACACCCAGGGGAAGGTGTATGAAGTGCACGTAGACTCTTACGTATCATGCCCATGTATAGGCAGGGAGTAGAAGAGAGCCTCGGTTTCAGACATTCCACTTCCTGGTCAGGAAGTGTGCTGCAGAATGACTTCTGTTTCACTCAGAGAAATAATTCAAACGGTTTTAGAAACTAGAGAGTGTTTTCTATCCAATAGTAATAATAATATGCATATTGTACGAGCAAGAATTGAGTACGAGGCCGTTTGAAATGGGCACATTTTATCTGGCTACTCAATACGCCCCCTGCAGCCCAAACAGGTTAACCTCTAACACCTCCCAAACCCGGATCCGGGAGCACCCCCATCAGTAGAAAAGCTACTAGCATAGCCTAGCATAGCGTCACAAGTAAATACTAGCATCTAAATATCATTAAATCACAAGTCCAAGACACCAGATGAAAGATACACATCTTGTGAATCCAGCCATCATTTCTGATTTTTAAAATGTTTTACAGGGAAGACACTATGTATTTCTATTAGCTAACCACGTTAGCAAAAGACACCACTTTCTTACTCCACCATTTTTTTACTCCATCAGTAGCTATCACAAATTCGACCAAATAAAAATATAGCCTCTAACCAAGAAACAAATTCATCAGATGACAGTCTGATAACATATTTATTGTATAGCATATGTTTTGTTAGAAAAATTTGCATATTTCAGGTATAAATCATAGTTTACCATTGCAGCCACCATCACAACTCGACTAGAATAACTACAGAGAGCAACGTGTATTACCTAATTACTCATCATAAAACATTTCTTAAAAATACACAGCGTACAGCAATTGAAAGTCACAGATCTTGTGAATCCAGACAATATTTCAGATTTTCTAAGTGTTTTACAGCGAAAACACAATATAGCGTTATATTAGCATACCACAATAGCAAACATCACAACCGCATTGATTCAAGCCAAACATAGCGATTACGTATAAACCACCAAAAGATATTAATTTTTTCACTAACCTTCTCAGAATTCTTCAGATGACAGTCCTTGTCACGATCGTCTTGAGAAGAGAGAGAGGACCAAGGCGCAGCGCGTGAAAAATACATATTCTTTTAATGAAGGAAAAACAAACACTTACAAAATGAACAAAACAAACGATCGTGAAGCTATAGACGTAAGTGCAAACACAAGCTACAAACGTACAACATAGACAACTACCCACAAAAGCCTGCTGCCTTAAATATGGCTCCCAATCAGAGACAATGAATGACAGCTGTCTCTGATTGAGAACCAATCTAGGCAGCCATAGACATAACTAGATAACTCTACGCTACTCTGCCCCATACACATACAACACCCCATAGACACTACAAAACACATACATTCCCCATGTCACACCCTGACCTAACTAAAAAACATAAAGAAAACAAAGAATACTAAGGCCAGGGCGTGACAGTACCCCCCCCTCCCCCCCCCCAAAGGTGCGGACTCCGACCGCACAACCTGAAATAGAAAGGGGAGGGTCCGGGGTGGGCAACATCATGGCGGCGGCTCGGGTGCGGGACGTGGCCCCCACTCCACCATTGTCAATACCCGCTTTGGTAGCTTCCTCCAAATGGCCACCCTCCAAATTAACCCCACCGGACTAAGGGGCAGCACCGGACTAAGGGGCAGCACCGGAATGAGGGGCAGCTCCGGACTGAGGGGCAGCTCCGGACTGGCTGGCAGCTCCGGACTGGCTGGCGGATCCTGGCTGGCTGGCGGATCCTGGCTGGCTGGCTCTGGCGGATCCTGGCTGGCTGGCTCTGGTGGATCCTGGCTGGCTGGCTCTGGCGGATCCTGGCTGGCTGGCTCTGGCGGATCCTGGCTGGCTGGCTCTGACGGATCCTGGCTGGCTGGCTCTGGCGGATCCTGGCTGGCTGGCTCTGGCGGATCCCGGCTGGATGACGGCTCAATGCTGGATGACGGCTCTGGCTGGTCATGGCTCGCTGAAGGCTCTGGCTGATCCTGTCTGGCGGAAGGCTCTGGCTGATCCTGTCTGGCGGAAGGCTCTGGCTGATCCTGTCTGGCGGAAGGCTCTGGCTGATCCTGTCTGGCGGAAGGCTCTAGCGGCTCCTGTCTGGCGGAAGGCTCTAGCGGCTCCTGTCTGGCGGAAGGCTCTAGCGGCTCCTGTCTGGCGGACGGCTCTGTAGGCTCATGGCAGACGGGCGGCTTTGCAGGCTCATGGCAGACGGGCGGCTTTGAAGGCTCAGTACCGACGGGCGGCTTTGAAGGCTCAATACAGACGGGCAGTTCATGCGGCGCTTGGCAGACGGACAGTTCAGACGGCGTTGGGCAGACGGACAGTTCAGGCGCCGTTGGGCAGACGGGCAGTTCAGGCGCCGCTGGGCAGACGGCAGACTCTGGCCGGCTGAGACGCACTGTAGGCCTGGTGCGTGGTGCCGGAACTGGAGGTACCGGGCTAAAGACACGCACCTTCAGGCTAGTGCGGGGAACAACAACAGGGCACACTGGACTCTCAAGGCGTACTATAGGCCTGGTGCGTGGTACCGGCACTGGTGGTACCGGGCTGAGGGCGAGTACGGGGAGAAGGAACAGTGCGTACAGGGCTCTGGAGACGCACAGGAGGCTTGATGCGTGGTGCCGGGACTGGAGGCACTGGGCTGGAGACACGCACCACAGGGAGAGTAAGTGGAGGAGGAACAGGGCTCTGGAGACGCACTGGAAGTCTGGTGCGTGGTGTAGGCACTGGTGGTACTGGCCTGGAGCGGGAAGGTGGCGCCGGAAATACCGGACCGTGCAGGCGTACTGGCTCCCTTGAGCACTGAGCCTGCCCCACCTTACCTGGTTGTATGCTCCCCGTCGCCCGACCAGTGCGGGGAGGTGGAATAACCCGCACCGGGCTATGTAGGCGAACCGGGGACACCATGCGTAAGGCTGGTGCCATGTAAGCCGGCCCGAGGAGACGCACTGGTGGCCAGATGCGTTGGGCCGGCTTCATGACATCCGGCTCAACGCTCAATCTAGCCCGGCCGATACGTGGAGCTGGAATGTACCGAACCGGGCTATGCACGCGTACAGGAGACACCATGCGCTCTACTGCGTAACACGGTGTCTGCCCGTACTCTCGCTCTCCACGGTAAGTACAGGGAGTGGGCGCAGGTCTCCTACCTGACTTCGCCACTCTCCCTCTTAGTCCCCCCCCAAGAAATTTTTGGGGTTTACTCACAGGCTTCCTACCGCGTCGTCGTGCTGCCTCCATTCGCCGGTATCCCTCCTCGCACTGCGCCAGAGAATCTCAGGCGGGCTCCGGCACTCGCCCTGGGTTGATCGCCCACCTGTCGATCTCCTCCCACGTAGTGTAGCCCAGATCCTTCTCCTGCTTCCGAGCTAGCTCCTCGAAATGCCGCCTCTCTGCTTTCGCTGCCTCCAGCTCAGCTTTGGGGCGGCGATATTCTCCTGGTTGAGCCCAGGGTCCCTTTCCGTCCAATATTTCCTCCCATGTCCACGAGTCCTGGTTTCTTTGCCGCTGTTGTTGGTTCCTCTCACGCTGCTTGATCCATGGTAGGTGGGTAGTTCTGTCACGATCGTCTTGATAAGAGAGAGAGGACCAAGGTGCAGCGCGTGAAAAATACATATTCTTTTAATGAAGGAAAAACAAACACTTACAAAATGAACAAAACAAACGATCGTGAAGCTATAGACGTAAGTGCAAACACAAGCTACAAACGTACAACATAGACAACTACCCACAAAAGCCTACTGCCTATGGCTGCCTTAAATATGGCTCCCAATCAGAGACAATGAATGACAGCTGTCTCTGATTGAGAACCAATCTAGGCAGCCATAGACATAACTAGACTAAACTCTACTCTACTCTGCCCCATACACATACAACACCCCATAGACACTACAAAACACATACATTCCCCATGTCACACCCTGACCTAACTAAAAAACATAAAGAAAACAAAGAATACTAAGGCCAGGGCGTGACAGTCCTATAACATCATATTACACAATGCATATAGAGTTTGTTCGAAAATGTGCATATTTAGCGGCACAAATCGTGGTTATACAATGAGAAAAGTAGCAAAGCTGCCCAGAAAATGGCAGGAGAAATCTTTGAAGAGGCACCTATTCTAATCAGTAACTATTCCAAAACTTGACAAAAAAATACAGGTTGGACAGCAATTGAAAGACAAATTAGTTCTTAATGCAATCGCTGGGTTACATTTTTAAAATTAACGTTACTTCAAGCATACAGCGTGCGCTAAAGCGAGACCGCACCATAATTCATGGCGGAATTATTATCTGACATTTGTCAACATAAGTACGAATTAACAGCATAAAGACTGCTTACTATTAGCTGAGCTTCCATCAGAATCTTGGGCAAGGTGTCCTTTCTCCAGAACAATCGTCTTTGGGTTGAAAGATGTCCTCTTGTCCGGTCGAAATAGCCGCTAATGTTAGCCGCCAACTGGAGAGGTGTCCAACTCGTGAAAGCGCATGGCAAAGAAATCCCAGAAAATCGCAATAAACTGCTATAAACTGCTAAGTCGGTTTAAATTAACTACCTTATGATGTCTTTAACACCTATAACGAATAAAAACATTACCGGAGATATAGAACTACTAAAACGAAAGCGTTTGCAGGACGCCATTG
This sequence comes from Salvelinus namaycush, assembly GCF_016432855.1. NCBI lineage: Eukaryota > Metazoa > Chordata > Actinopteri > Salmoniformes > Salmonidae > Salvelinus > Salvelinus namaycush. The sequence continues at coordinate 43,430 of NW_024061466.1, forward strand.
TGATATCTTCATGCGTCAAGCGCACCGTTGAAAAGGACGGTACTTCCGTTCCACGGTCTATATATAGGGCCCAGATTGCGCAATCCACTCCATTCAAATTCTCCCCGCTTACTGACATCTAGAGGAAGACGTATGCAGTGCATGTAGCCCGATGGCTTACATGGGGACTTATAAACTGACCTCAGAACAGGGACCTCGATTTCTGAAATCTCACTCCCTGACAGGAAATGTGCTACAGAATGAGTTCTGTTTCACTCAGAGAAATAATTCAAACGGTTTTAGAAACTAGAGAGTGTTTTCTATCCAATAGTAATAATAATATGCATATTGTACGAGCAAGAATTGAGTACGAGGCAGTTTAATTTGGGAACTCATTTTAACAAAGTCGAAATGGCGGCCCCATAGGCTCAAGAAGTTAAACTTGTGCTTAATGCTTCCGCTGTGTCAGATTTCAAAAAAGCTTTACGACAAAAGCACAATATTCAATCATCTGAGAACAGCGTTCAGCCACAAAAGCAAGCCATACAGTTACCCGCCAAATTGTGGGGTCATCAAAAGTCAGAAATAGCATTGTAAATCTTCACTTACCTTTGCTGAACTTCGTCGGAATGCACTCCCAGGACTCCCACTTCCACAAGAAATGTTTGTTTTGTTCTGTAATGTCCATCATTTATGTCCAAATAGCTACTTATCTTCGCGCGTTTGGTAAACAAATCCAAAGTCATGAAGTGCGTTCACTAAAAGCAGCTGAAATGTCAAAAAGTTTCGTAACAGTCAGTAGAAACATGTCAAACGATGTATTGAATCAATCTTTAGGGTGTTTTTAACATAAATCTTCAATAATGTTCCAACCGGAGAATTCCTTTGTCTTCAGAAGTGCGATGGAACAGAGCTCACTCTCACATGAACGCGCATCGTCAGCGCATGTTCAGGTCATGAAAGACCTTACTCAATCCCCTCTCCTTCGGCCCCACTTCACAGTAGAAGCATCAGACAAGGTTCTAAAGACTGTTGACATCTAGTGGAAGCCGTAGGAAGTGCAAAATGACCCATATCCCACTGTGTATTCGATAGGCGATGAGTTGAAAACCTACAAACCTCAGATTTCCCACTTCCTGGTTGGATTTCTATCTCAGGTTTTTGCCTGCCATATGAGTTATGTTATACTCACAGACATCATTCAAACCGTTTTAGAAACTCCAGAGTGTTTTCTATCAAATACTAATAATACTTGGCATATATTAGCAACTGGGACTGAGGAGCAGGCAGTTTACTCTGGGCACCTTTTCATCCAAGCTACTCAATACTGCCCCTGCAGCCATAAGATTTTTTTTAAATCCCACAGAAACCCCCCTCACACCCCCTCCTCACTCCCGACACCAACCACCCAGCCCCCCAGTTAAAACATGTATAATAATAACACCTTTTGTGAACTAACACTTGTCCCCCCTTACTCTCTGACTCCACTGATAGCGACATTATTGAGGAGAAATGGATTTACTATGCCTGTGATATGTGGTTGTAACACCTAGCTAACTGTAATTGGCTCTGGATAAGTTCATCTGCTAAATGACTAACATGAAAACATGTGTGTAGGTGTTTGTAGGTGTGTGTGTGTGTAGACTACCTCTCCTCTCCTTCTGTATAGCTGTAGGAGACACTACCTCTCCTCTCCTTCTGTATAGCTGTAGGAGACACTACCTCTCCTCTCCTGCTGTATAGCTGTAGGATACACCACCTCTCCTCTCCTTCTGTATAGCTGTAGGAGACACTACCTCTCCTCTCCTTCTGTATAGCTGTAGGATACACCACCTCTCTTCTCCTTCTGTATAGCTGTAGGATACACCACCTCTCCTCTCCTTCTGTATAGCTGTAGGATACACCACCTCTCCCCTCCTTCTGTATAGCTGTAGGAGACACCACCTCTCCTCTCCTTCTGTATAGCTGTAGGAGACACTACCTCTCCTCTCCTTCTGTATAGCTGTAGGAGACACTACCTCTCCTCTCCTTCTGTATAGCTGTAGGAGACACTACCTCTCCTTTCCTTCTGTATAGCTTTAGGAGACACTACCTCTCCTCTCCTTCTCTATAGCTGTAGGAGACACTACCTCTCCTCTCCTTCTGTATAGCTTCAAGAGACAGACGATCTGTAGGGACAAGGCAGATGTATGATGTCAGAAGCAGGAAACACACCAAAGAGAAATGGTTTTGTCTGTGATGTCGCTTCACTATAAAAAAACATGTTCTGCTATTGAAGCAGTGGGACTCACTGTGTAGAACTTCCATGTATTGTTGTATAAACTCATGCTTGATGAATGAACAGTCAAGATGTTTGATGAAAAGCATCTGCAGTTTTGTCTGTCTTCTTTTCATGATTATTGAACATTAATCTTCAAGTAGGAAATCTAGCGTGATACTAGAATATTCCCAGCTAACAGAACGTTCTGAGAACCATATGTTTCTTAGCGTTTGGTGAGAGCGTGGTTGTCCTATGGTTATTTTGCATACAAACTTAACACAATGTTCTGGGAATGTTGCAGGATACCAGCTAGAACATAACGTCTGTGGACCATATGTTTCTTCGGGGGGAATTTCAGTACTTAATCATAATGTTTCCTATAGGTTTCTTCATGGTTCAATTTGAAGGCATGTCCTCAGAACATTAAGAAAACGTTCCATAAATACCGCAAGAAAACATGAGCAACGTTCTAAGAATGTTATTTAAATACATAAACATTCCGTTCCCAGCATCAACAAAACTCTCTCTATCCTTTACCCTAGTGGTTAAGAGCGTTGGGAAAGTAATCAAAAGTTTGCTCGTTCAAATCCCGAGCCGTCTATGTGAAAAATGTACTGATGTGCCCTTGCGCAAGTCACTTAACTCTAATTGCTCCTGTAAGTCATTCTGGATAAGAGTGTCTGCTAAATGACAAACATTTTTTTTTTTTTATCAGAACCTCCCTGAAACCTAAAAATGAATGTTCCCGAAACATGCAAAATGTTCACTTCCGTACTCAGATTATTTAAAACACGTTCCCGTTTTACCGGACAGAAAATGTATGGCTTCATTCCCAGAACCAAGGGGAAACCAAAAACATATGTTCCCACAACTTCCAAGTAACTAAATGTGCTAGCTGGGTCTGACTACCTTTCAAACTAGTTCACTATTTAAGACTTTTCTGTCTTAGTGAATTCAACCTTCTCAGTGAGATTGATCTGTGAACAGGACTGATGGAAGGACATGTTAAGGATTTCTATGGCTTGACTACAAGTCACAGACTGTACCTACAGATATAGCTACCTATGTTGGATCTGTAGATTATAGCTACCTACACTACATGACAAAAAGTATGTGGGTCCCCCCTTTGCTGCTATAACAGCCTCCACTCTTCTGGGAAGGATTTCTACTAGATGTTGGAACATTGCTGCTGTAACAGCCTCCGCTCTTCTGGGGAGGCTGAGGGAGGCTGGTGAGGTTGTGGGAGACTGGGGAGGTTGTGGGAGTCTGGGAAGGTTGTGGGAGTCTGTTGGAGACTGGGGAGGTTGTGGGAGGATGTGGGAGGGTTGTGGGAGGATGGTGAGGTTGTGGGAGACTGGGTAGGTTGTGGGAGTCTGGGAGACTGGGGAGGTTGTGGGAGGAAATGGGAGGTATGGGAGGCTGGGGAGGAGACTGGGGAGGAAGGAGGATGTGGGAGACTGGGGAGGTTGCGGAAGGCTTTATGAGGTTGTGGGAGGTTGGGGGAGGTTGTGGGAGACTGTGGGAGACTGGGGAGGTTGGTGAGGTTGTGGGAGGCTGGTGAGGTTGTGGGAGACTGGGAAGGTTGTAGGAGTATGTGGGAGACTGGGGAGGTTGTGGGAAGATGTGGGAGGTTGTGGGAGGGTGGGGAATGTTGTGGGAGGATGGTGAGGTTGTGGGAGACTGGGAAGGTTGTGGAAGTCTGTGGGAGACTGGGGAGGTTGTGGGAGAAACACACATATACACACACACAGCAAACAGGAAGTGGAGTAGATGGAATTGAAAGTGATAGTGGTTTCTGTAATGGAACAGAAAGAGGAATGTACTACACAACAGTAATAACAGTGATGGCTAGTAACTATGTAGAATAGGCTAGCAGTAATAGCATAGCTATATAACGGTATAGCAACAATGAACATGTCATAGCAGGTATTAGCATAACATCTTAATAGGCTTACATAGAACACTGAATTTACAGGGCAACAAGCGTTAGCGAGGCTAACACTAGCACACAGTGTAGCAATACAATAGCAGCTATAAGATGTTAGCAATAGGCTAATGTGATAAACATAGCACACAGGATATACAGGGCTAACTAGCATATGTTATAACTTAGCATGCTAGGTTAGGCTAGCAGGTTGGATAAGGCCATGGAGGCCGCCATCTTAGGTTGCATGACAGTAACAACAACAACACTGGCCAGCGGCCATCTTAAGACCTGCGGGAGGAATGGCTATCAGATAGTTACAAGCTTACAGTACAACCAGACATAAAGTGCCCTATCCCAGTACAGCGCACTTCCGTAGGTCAGTGAATCACTAACACTACCCTATAAGGAGAGTCCAGGGCTGCAGGAGAAATGGTCCGTGGGTTGTGGCCCAGCAATTGATGTGCAGGCAGAGGTTTATGCACCACACTCTGCCACTCTTGCTGAAGACTGAGCCCAGACTGGGCTGGACTGTGCTTTTATACTCGTTACGGTCCCACCTGCCTATTGGACAGATGCCCTGAGGAGATGTAGGTGGGCAGGGTCAAAGTTGGTGAATGTCCCAATCAGAGGTCACGGGGTGTAGCATGTAACTGGAGCGCTCCAGAGGTGCACACAGAATAACCTGTAAACAATGGGGACCCATCTCCCGCCTCTGCTTTCTGCAGGGTCAGGGAGTCAGGCAGAGTTGGGGGCAGGTAGGCTACTTGTTTCAAGAGAGAGGGCTGTGAGTTAGTGTTCAGGACAGGGACTGTAAGGGGTTTCTACAGTACTTACAGGTCAACCTATGTTGGATTGGTAGTGACTCTCTCTTACTGTAGTTGCATTTAAACTCGGGATTGCGTCAGTAGAATGTTGGGTGAGGCTGTGGGAGAATGGGGGAGGCTGGGGGAGAATGGGGAAGGCTGGGGGAGAATGAGGGAGGCGGGGGAGAATGGGGAAGGCTGGGGGAGAATGAGGGAGGCTGGGAAGGGTGTGGGAGAATGGAGGAGGCTGGGGGAGAATGGGGGAGACTGGGGAGAATGGGGGAGGCTGGGGGAGAATGGGGAAGGCTGGGGGAGAATGGGGAAGGCTGGGGGAGAATGAGAGAGGCTGGGAAGGGTGTGGGAGAATGGAGGAGGCTGGGGGAGAATGGGGGAGGCTGGGGGAGAATGGGGGAGGCTGGGGAGAATGGGGAAGGCTGGGGGAGAATGGGGAAGGCTGGGGAGAATGGGGAAGGCTGGGGGAGAATGGGGAAGGCTGGGGAGAATGAGAGAGGCTGGGAAGGGTGTGGGAGAATGGAGGAGGCTGGGGGAGAATGGGGGAGGCTGGGGGAGAATGGGGGAGGCTGGGGAGAATGGGGAAGGCTGGGGAGAATGGGGAAGGCTGGGGGAGAATGGGGAAGGCTGGGGAGAATGGGGAAGGCTGGAAGAGAATGGGGGAGGCTGGGGAGAATGGAGGAAGGTGGGGGAGAATGGGGGAGGGTGGGTGAGAATTGGGGAAACTGGGGGAGAATGGAGGAAGCTGGGGAGAATGGGGAGGCTGGGAAGGGTGTGGGAGAATGGAGGAGGCTGGGGGAGAATGGGGGAGGCTGGGGGAGAATGGGGGAGGCTGGGGAGAATGGGGGAGGGTGGGTGAGGCTGTGAGTGAATAGGGGAAAATGGAGGAGGCTGGGGTAGGACTAGAGAGGCAGGCAGGGGAAGAGGCTGTCACCCTCCATTTCCGTCAGGGTCCTGTCCATTCAGGAGAATATGACAGAGATGTAAAGCAATCTCCCTGACCGACCCACCAAATTAATCTGAAGAAGCTGTCCAATGAATCAAATGGAAATGAACAGGAACACGCTGCTTTCACATGCTCATTGTGAGTTGTCCTCGGGTCGCCAGGGAAAAAAGAAATCTCCTTTTTAGGAATTGAATACTTGGGATGAGCTTGGCAACCCCAACTTAACATATGCAAAAATCACTGCATTTATTCATGGGCATGGCACTTGCAGACACAAAACAGAACCCACAATCAAAAATGTAATTTACCTCGTAACATGGCTGCTTTTGCATTGCAAACAGGCTGCCAATCGTCTTCCTGTTTTGCTGACGGTGACTGATAGGACGAGAAGAGTTTCATTTCAACCGATGAGAACTCATGTTGAATGAAACGACCCTGTGTGGCTCAGTTGGTAGAGCATGGCACTTGCAACGTCGTGTGTTGTGGGTCCGATTTCCGCTGGGGCCACCCATTTGTGTGCTGTGGCTCAGGGAGTCCCCCAGATCTATTGTTGCTTTTGTGGTGGTAATATCCTCAGAGAACCTTCCTTTCTCTCCTCCTCTCCTCTCTCCTCTCCTCTGTCTCTAGACTCTGTTCACAGACAGCCTCCATCACCCCCTATAGTGATCACTACCCCTCTCCTCTCCTCTCCTCTCCTCTCCTCTCCTCTCCTCTCCTCTCCTCTCCTCTCCTCTCCTCTCCTCTCCTCTCCTCTCCTCTCCTCTCCTCTCCTCTCCTCTCCTCTCCTCTCCTCTCCACTACCTCCTCTCTTCTCCTCCTGTCTCTCTGTCTCTCTGTCTCTCTGTCTCTCTGTCTCTCTGTCTCTCTGTCTCTCTGTCTCTAGACTCTGTTCACAGACAGCCTCCATCACCCCCTATAGTGATCACTACCCCTCTCCTCTCCTCTCCTCTCCTCTCCTCTCCTCTCCTCTCCTCTCCTCTCCTCTCCTCTCCTCTCCACTACCTCCTCTCTTCTCCTCCTCTCTCCTCCTCTCTCCTCCTCTCCTCTCTGTCTCTCTGTCTCTCTGTCTCTCTGTCTCTGGACTCTGTTCACAGACAGCCTCCATCACCCCCTTTAGCATTCACTACCTCTCCTCTCCTCCCCTCTCTTTCAACTCTTTCCACCCCTCTCCTCTCTCCTCTCCTCTGTCCACAGACAGCCTCCATCACCCCCTTTTGCGTTCAATACCTCTCCTCTCCTCTCTCCTCTCCTCTGTCTCTAGACGCTGTTCACAGACAGAATCTATCTCCTCTCCTCTCTCTTGCCCTCCTTTCCTCATCTCCTCTCCTCTCCTCGTGACTGTAGTCCACACCACCCTATCCCCTCTACCTGACACGTCTGTGGCGCGCTGAAGAGTAAGTGATAGTGTCTTTATGCGTCCCTTCACCACTCTGCATTGAAAGGGAGCGGAAACACTCAGAGAAGAATAGCAGCGGCGCTCCAGTCAGATTGAAAGAGAAGGACAACCAGATGGGACCCTGATGTTGATAGGAACACAGGTCTATTCAAAGGACCTAGGACCAGAGTAGACAGAAAGCCTTTTAGACTGTCTGTCTCTGTATATCCAGGCACTTCTGATGCCTTTCAAATTTCATTATCACGTTCTATCCCGGTGAATACAGCCATGGTAAGTGAATACAGCCATGGTAAGTAAATATAGCCATGGTAAGTAAATATAGCCATGGTAAGTAAATACAGCCATGGTAAGTAAATACAGCCATGGTAAGTGAATACAGCCATGGTAAGTAAATATAGCCATGGTAAGTAAATATAGCCATGGTAAGTACATACAGCCATGGTAAGTAAATATAGCCATGGTAAGTAAATACAGCCATGGTAAGTAAATCAGCATGTAAGTGAATACAGCCATGGTAAGTAATATATCCATGGTAAGTAATATACATGGTAAGTACATACGCCATGTAAGTACATACAGCCATGTAAGTACAACACCATGGTAAGTAATATACCATGGTAAGTAAATGCAGCCATGGTAGTAAATACAGCATGTAATGAATAGCCATGGTAAGTAATATAGCCATGGTAAGTAAATATAGCCATGGTAAGTACATACAGCCATGGTAAGTAAATATAGCCATGGTAAGTAAATATAGCCATGGTAAGTAAATACAGCCATGGTAAGTGAATACAGCCATGGTAAGTAAATATAGCCATGGTAAGTAAATATCCTGGTAAGTAATACAGCCTGGTAATACTACAGCCATGGTAAGTACAAACAGCCATGGTAAGTAATATAAGCCATGGTGTAAATACAGCCATGGTAAGTAAATATAGCCATGTAAGAATACAGCCATGGTAAGTAATATACCATGTAGTAATACAGCCATGGTAAGTGAATACAGCCATGGTAAGTAAATATAGCCATGGTAAGTAAATATAGCCATGGTAAGTACATACAGCCATGGTAAGTAAATATAGCCATGGTAAGTAAATATAGCCATGGTAAGTAAATATAGCCATGGTAAGTACATACAGCCATGGTAAGTAGTACATCATGGTAAGTACATATAGCCATGGTAAGTAATACAGCATGGTAAGTAAATATAGCCATGGTAAGTAAATATAGCCATGGTAAGTAAATATAGCCATGGTAAGTACATACAGCCATGGTAAGTACATACAGCCATGGTAAGTACAAACAGCCATGGTAAGTAAATATAGCCATGGTAAGTAAATACAGCCATGGTAAGTAAATATAGCCATGGTAAGTGAATACAGCCATGGTAAGTAAATATAGCCATGGTAAGTAAATACAGCCATGGTAAGTGAATACAGCCATGGTAAGTAAATATAGCCATGGTAAGTAAATATAGCCATGGTAAGTACATACAGCCATGGTAAGTAAATATAGCCATGGTAAGTAAATATAGCCATGGTAAGTAAATATAGCCATGGTAAGTACATACAGCCATGGTAAGTACATACAGCCATGGTAAGTAAATATAGCCATGGTAAGTAAATACAGCCATGGTAAGTAAATATAGCCATGGTAAGTGAATACAGCCATGGTAAGTAAATGCAGCCATGGTAAGTAAATGCAGCCATGGTAAGTACATACAGCCATGGTAAGTAAATATAGCCATGGTAAGTAAATACAGCCATGGTAAGTAAATACAGCCATGGTAAGTAAATACAGCCATGGTAAGTAAATATAGCCATGGTAAGTAAATGCAGCCATAGTAAGTAAATATAGCCATGGCAAGTACATACAGCCATGGTAAGTAAATATAGCCATGGTAAGTAAATACAGCCATGGTAAGTAAATACAGCCATGATAAGTAAATATACCCATGGTAAGTAAATGAAGCCATGGTAAGTAAATACAGCCATGGTAAGTAAATATAGCCATGGTAAGTAAATACAGCCATGGTAAGTAAATGCAGCCACGGTAAGTAAATGCAGCCACGGTAAGTGAATACAGCCATGGTAAGTAAATACAGTCATGGTAAGTAAATATAGCCATGGTAAGTAAATACAGCCATGGTAAGTACATACAGCCATGGTAAGTAAATACATCCATGGTAAGTAAATACAGCCATGGTAAGTAAATACAGCCATGGTTAGTAAATGCAGCCACGGTAAGTAAATACAGCCATGGTAAGTGCATACAGCCTTTATAGGTAAATACAGCCATGGTAAGTAAATACAGTCATGGTAAGTGCATACAGCCATGGTAAGTAAATACAGTCATGGTAAGTGCATACAGCCTTTATAGGTAAATACAGCCATGGTAAGTGCATACAGCCTTTATAGGTAAATACAGCCATGGTAAGTAAATACAGTCATGGTAAGTGCATACAGCCTTTATAGGTAAATACAGCCATGGTAAGTAAATACAGTCATGGTAAGTGCATACAGCCTTTATAGGTAAATACAGTCATGGTAAGTGCATACAGCCTTTATAGGTAAATACAGCCATGGTAAGTAAATACAGCCATGGTAAGTGCATACAGCCTTTATAGGTACAGTGGGGCAAAAAAGTATTTAGTCAGCCACCAATTGTGCAAGTTCTCCCACTTAAAAAGATGAGAGAGGCCTGTAATTTTCATCATAGGTACACTTCAACTATGACAGACAAAATGAGAAAAAACAATCCTGAAAATCACATTGTAGATTTTTTATGAATTTATTTGCAAATTATGGTGGAAAATAAGTATTTGGTCAATAACAAAAGTTTATCTCAATACTTTGTTATATACCCTTTGTTGGCAATGACAGAGGTCAAACGTTTTCTGTAAGTCTTCACAAGGTTTTCACACACTGTTGCTGGTATTTTGGCCCATTCCTCCATGCGATCTCCTCTAGAGCAGTGATGTTTTGGGCTGTTGCTGGCAACACGGACTTTCAACTCCCTCCAAAGATTTTCTATGGGTTTGAGATCTGGAGACTGGCTAGGCCACTCCAGGACCTTGAAATGCTTCTTACAAAGCCACTCCTTCGTTGCCCGGGCGTGTGTTTGGGATCATTGTCATGCTGAAAGACCCAGCCACGTTTCATCTTCAATGCCCTTGCTGATGAAGGAGGTTTTCACTCAAAATGTCACGATACTGGCACCATTCATTCTTTCCTTTACACGATCAGTTGTCCTGGTCCCTTTGCAGAAAAACAGCCCCAAAGCATGATGTTTCCACCCCCATGCTTCACAGTAGGTATGGTGTTCTTTGGATGCAACTCAGCATCTTTTGTCCTCCAAACACGACGAGTTGAGTTTTTACCAAAAAGTTATATTTTGGTTTCATCTGACCATATGACATTCTCCCAATCTTCTTCTGGATCATCCAAATGCTCTCTAGCAAACTTCAGACGGGCATGGACATGTACTGTCTAAGCAGGGGGACACGTCGGGCACTGCAGATTTGAGACCCTGGTGGCGTAGTGTGTTACTGATGGTAGGCTTGTTTACTTTGGTCCCAGCTCTCTGCAGGTCATTCACTAGGTCCCCCCGTGTGGTTCTGGGATTTTTGCTCACCGTTCTTGTGATCATTTTGACCCCACGGGGTGAGATCTTGCGTGGAGCCCCAGATCGAGGGAGATTATCAGTGGTCTTGTATGTCTTCCACTTCCATAATTGCTCCCACAGTTGATTTCTTCAAACCAAGCTGCTTACCTATTGCAGATTCAGTCTTCCCAGCCTGGTGCAGGTCTACAATTTTGCTTCTGGTGTCCTTTGACAGCTCTTTGGTCTTGGCCATATGGAGTTTGGAGTGTGACTGTTTGAGGTTGTGGACAGGTGTCTTTTTATACTGATACAAGTTCAAACAGTTGCCATTAATACAGGTAACGAGTGGAGACAGAGAAGCCTCTTAAAGAAGAAGTTACAGGTCTGTGAGAGCCAGAAATCTTGCTTGTTTGTAGGTGACCAAATACTTATTTTCCACCATAATTTGCAAATAATTCATTAAAAATCCTACAATGTGATTTTCTGGATTTTTTTTTCTCATTTTGTCTGTCATAGTTGAAGTGTACCTATGATGAAAATTACAGGCCTCTCTCATCTTTTTAAGTGGGAGAACTTGCACAATTGGTGGCTGACTAAATACTTTTTTGCCCCACTGTAAATACAGCCATGGTAAGTAAATACAGTCATGGTAAGTAAATACAGCCATGGCAAGTACATACAGACATGGCTATTTCACTTTACATCTCCGTGTTATTTCTAGACTAGACTAGACTAGACTAAACTAGACAGACAGACAGACAGACAGACAGACAGACAGACAGACAGACAGACAGACAGACAGACAGACAGACAGACAGACAGACAGACAGACAGACAGACAGACAGACAGACAGACAGACAGTGAGTTAGTATTGATTCAGTGGAGAATAAATTAGGTCAAACAGATATCATATAGGTATACTTGACATGCAAAAAGTCCACTATAAGTGTTTACCAAAGCATATTGTATTTAGTGCTAATATTCTGTTGGCTTCAGGTGTATGTAGTTAATAAGTGAGGCTATGATCAAAGGACACGTCCTGGTTTGTTTGAATTGAAGAGAGACGATGTGAGGTTCTGAGAGATCTGTAGTGTCACACTGCACCTGTGGCAGCGGTGTGTTGGTGTTTGATGTGAAGTGGCCAAACGCCTCTACACACTCTAACCAACCACACCAGCTGATGTCCACAGACCTGGCACAATTCATGTGGTATGGTTGACAATTACCTAGCTAGGATAAGTTTCTGGTGTGGTATTGTGGTTGAGCAGCCCAGTAGTGGACTGTAGTAGTGGGTTGTAGTATTGGATAGTAGTAGTGAACAGTAGTAGTGGACAGAAGTAGTGAACAGTAGTAGTGAACAGTTGTAGTGGACAGTTGTAGTGAACAGTAGTAGTGAATCATAGTAGTGCACAGTAGTAGTGGACAGTAGTAGTGAACCGTAGTAGTGAACCGTAGTAGTGAACAGTAGTAGTGGACATTAGTAGTGGACAGTTGTAGTGAACAGTAGTAGTGGACAGTAGTAGTGAACTGTAGTAGTGAACAGTAGTAGTGAACAGTAGTAGTGGACAGTTGTAGTGAACAGTAGTAGTGGACAGTAGTAGTGAACTGTAGTAGTGAACAGTAGTAGTGAACAGTAGTAGTGGACATTTGTAGTGGACAGTTGTAGTGAACAGTAGTAGTGGACATTAGTAGTGGACAGTAGTAGTGAACAGTAGTAGTGAACAGTAGTAGTGAACAGTTGTAGTGAACAGTAGTAGTGAACAGTAGTAGTGAACAGTAGTAGTGAACAGTAGTAGTGGACAGTAGTAGTGAACAGTAGAAGTGAACAGTAGTAGTGGACATTAGTAGTGGACAGTAGTAGTGAACAGTAGTAGTGGACAGAAGTAGTGAACAGTAGTAGTGAACAGTTGTAGTGGACAGTTGTAGTGAACAGTAGTAGTGGACAGTAGTAGTGAATCATAGTAGTGGACAGTAGTAGTGAACCGTAGTAGTGAACCGTAGTAGTGAACCGTAGTAGTGAACAGTAGTAGTGGACATTAGTAGTGGACAGTTGTAGTGGACAGTAGTAGTGGACAGTAGTAGTGAACTGTAGTAGTGAACCGTAGTAGTGAACAGTAGTAGTGGACATTAGTAGTGGACAGTTGTAGTGAACAGTAGTAGTGGACAGTAGTAGTGAACTGTAGTAGTGAACAGTAGTAGTGAACAGTAGTAGTGGACATTTGTAGTGGACAGTTGTAGTGAACAGTAGTAGTGGACAGTAGTAGTGGACATTAGTAGTGGACAGTAGTAGTGAACAGTAGTAGTGAACAGTTGTAGTGAACAGTAGTAGTGGACAGTAGTAGTGAACAGTAGTAGTGAACATTAGTAGTGAACAGTAGTAGTGAACAGTAGTAGTGGACAGTAGTAGTGAACAGTAGAAGTGAACAGTAGTAGTGGACATTAGTAGTGGACAGTAGTAGTGGACAGTAGTAGTGAACTGTAGTAGTGGACAGTAGTAGTGGACAGTTGTAGTGAACAGTAGTAGTGGACAGTAGTAGTGGACATTAGTAGTGAACAGTAGTAGTGAACAGTTGTAGTGAACAGTAGTAGTGGACAGTAGTAGTGAACAGTAGTAGTGAACAGTAGTAGTGAACATTAGTAGTGAACAGTAGTAGTGAACAGTAGTAGTGGACATTAGTAGTGGACAGTAGTAGTGGACAGTTTTAGGGGTCAGGAGTAGTGGACAGTAGTAGTGGTCAGTAGTAGTGGTCAGTAGTAGTGGACAGTAGAAGTGGACAGTAGAAGTGGACAGTAGTAGTGGTCAGTAGTAGTGGTCAGTAGTAGTGGTCAGTAGTAGTGGACAGTAGGCTCGGACAGTAGTAGTGAACAGTAGTAGTGGTCAGGAGTAGTGGACAGTAGTAGTGGACAGTAGTAGTGGTCAGTAGTAGTGGTCAGTAGTAGTGGACAGTAGTAGTGGACAGTAGTAGTGAACAGTAGTAGTGGACAGTAGTAGTGGACAGTAGTAGTGGTCAGTAGTAGTGAACAGTAGTAGTGGTCAGTAGTAGTGGTCAGTAGTAGTGGACAGTAGTAGTGAACAGTAGTAGTGGTCAGTAGTAGTGGACAGTAGTAGTGGACAGTAGTAGTGGACAGTAGAAGTGGTGGGTAGTAGTAGTTTACAGTAGTGGACATTAGTAGTGGACAGTAGTAGTGGACAGTAGTTGTGGACAGTAGTAGTGGTCAGTAGTAGTGAACAGTGGTAGTGGACAGTAGTAGTGGACAGTAGTAGTGGTCAGTAGTAGTGGACAGTAGTAGTGAACAGTAGTAGTGGACAGTAGTAGTGGTCTGTAGTAGTGGACAGTAGTAGTGGACAGTAGTAGTGGACATTAGAAGTGGTGGGTAGTAGTAGTTTACAGTAGTGGACATTAGTAGTGGACAGTAGTAGTGGACAGTAGTTGTGGACAGTAGTAGTGGTCAGTAGTAGTGAACAGTGGTAGTGAACAGTAGTAGTGGACAGTAGTAGTGAACAGTAGTAGTGAACAGTAGTAGTGGTCAGTAGTAGTGGACAGTAGTAGTGGACAGTAGTAGTGGTCAGTAGTAGTGGTCAGTAGTAGTGGACAGTAGTAGTGAACAGTAGTAGTGGACAGTAGTAGTGAACCATAGTAGTGGACAGTAGTAATGGACAGTAGTTGTGGACAGTAGTAGTGGTCAGTAGTAGTGGACAGTAGTAGTGCACAGTAGTAGTGAACAGTAGTAGTGGACAGTAGTAGTGGACAGTAGTAGTGGACAGTAGTAGTGAACAGTAGTAGTGGTCAGTAGTAGTGGACAGTAGTAGTGGACAGTATTAGTGAACCATAGCAGTGGTCAGTAGTAGTGGACAGTAGTAGTGAACAGTAGTAGTGGACAGGTGTAGTGGTCAGTAGTAGTGGTCAGTAGTAGTGAACAGTAGTAGTGAACAGTAGTAGTGGACAGTAGTAGTGGACATTAGTAGTGGACAGTTGTAGTGGACAGTAGTAGTGGACAGTAGTAGTGAACCGTAGTAGTGAACAGTAGTAGTGGACATTAGTAGTGGACAGTTGTAGTGAACAGTAGTAGTGGACAGTAGTAGTGAACTGTAGTAGTGAACAGTAGTAGTGAACAGTAGTAGTGGACATTTGTAGTGGACAGTTGTAGTGAACAGTAGTAGTGGACAGTAGTAGTGGACATTAGTAGTGGACAGTAGTAGTGAACAGTAGTAGTGAACAGTTGTAGTGAACAGTAGTAGTGGACAGTAGTAGTGAACAGTAGTAGTGAACATTAGTAGTGAACAGTAGTAGTGAACAGTAGTAGTGGACAGTAGTAGTGAACAGTAGAAGTGAACAGTAGTAGTGGACATTAGTAGTGGACAGTAGTAGTGGACAGTAGTAGTGAACTGTAGTAGTGGACAGTAGTAGTGGACAGTTGTAGTGAACAGTAGTAGTGGACAGTAGTAGTGGACATTAGTAGTGAACAGTAGTAGTGAACAGTTGTAGTGAACAGTAGTAGTGGACAGTAGTAGTGAACAGTAGTAGTGAACAGTAGTAGTGAACATTAGTAGTGAACAGTAGTAGTGAACAGTAGTAGTGGACATTAGTAGTGGACAGTAGTAGTGGACAGTTTTAGGGGTCAGGAGTAGTGGACAGTAGTAGTGGTCAGTAGTAGTGGTCAGTAGTAGTGGACAGTAGAAGTGGACAGTAGAAGTGGACAGTAGTAGTGGTCAGTAGTAGTGGTCAGTAGTAGTGGTCAGTAGTAGTGGACAGTAGGCTCGGACAGTAGTAGTGAACAGTAGTAGTGGTCAGGAGTAGTGGACAGTAGTAGTGGACAGTAGTAGTGGTCAGTAGTAGTGGACAGTAGTAGTGAACAGTAGTAGTGGACAGTAGTAGTGGACAGTAGTAGTGGTCAGTAGTAGTGAACAGTAGTAGTGGTCAGTAGTAGTGGTCAGTAGTAGTGGACAGTAGTAGTGAACAGTAGTAGTGGTCAGTAGTAGTGGACAGTAGTAGTGGACAGTAGTAGTGGACAGTAGAAGTGGTGGGTAGTAGTAGTTTACAGTAGTGGACATTAGTAGTGGACAGTAGTAGTGGACAGTAGTTGTGGACAGTAGTAGTGGTCAGTAGTAGTGAACAGTGGTAGTGGACAGTAGTAGTGGTCAGTAGTAGTGGACAGTAGTAGTGGACAGTAGAAGTGGTGGGTAGTAGTAGTTTACAGTAGTGGACATTAGTAGTGGACAGTAGTAGTGGACAGTAGTTGTGGACAGTAGTAGTGGTCAGTAGTAGTGAACAGTGGTAGTGGACAGTAGTAGTGGACAGTAGTAGTGGTCAGTAGTAGTGGACAGTAGTAGTGAACAGTAGTAGTGGACAGTAGTAGTGGTCTGTAGTAGTGGACAGTAGTAGTGGACAGTAGTAGTGGACATTAGAAGTGGTGGGTAGTAGTAGTTTACAGTAGTGGACATTAGTAGTGGACAGTAGTAGTGGACAGTAGTTGTGGACAGTAGTAGTGGTCAGTAGTAGTGAACAGTGGTAGTGAACAGTAGTAGTGGACAGTAGTAGTGAACAGTAGTAGTGAACAGTAGTAGTGGTCAGTAGTAGTGGACAGTAGTAGTGGACAGTAGTAGTGGTCAGTAGTAGTGGACAGTAGTAGTGGACAGTAGTAGTGAACAGTAGTAGTGGACAGTAGTAGTGAACCATAGTAGTGGACAGTAGTAATGGACAGTAGTTGTGGACAGTAGTAGTGGTCAGTAGTAGTGGACAGTAGTAGTGCACAGTAGTAGTGAACAGTAGTAGTGGACAGTAGTAGTGGACAGTAGTAGTGGACAGTAGTAGTGAACAGTAGTAGTGGTCAGTAGTAGTGGACAGTAGTAGTGGACAGTATTAGTGAACCATAGCAGTGGTCAGTAGTAGTGGACAGTAGTAGTGAACAGTAGTAGTGGACAGGTGTAGTGGTCAGTAGTAGTGGTCAGTAGTAGTGAACAGTAGTAGTGAACAGTAGTAGTGGACAGTAGTAGTGGTCAGTAGTAGTGAACAGTAGTAGTGGTCAGTAGTAGTGGTCAGTAGTAGTGAACAGTAGTAGTGGACAGTAGTAGTGGACAGTATTAGTGAACAGTAGTAGTGGATAGTAGTAGTGGTCAGTAGTAGTGGTCAGAAGTAGTGAACAGTAGTAGTGGTCAGTAGTAGTGGTCAGTAGTAGTGGTCAGTAGTAGTGAACAGTAGTAGTGAACAGTAGTAGTGGACAGTGGTAGTGAACAGTAGTAGTGGACAGTAGTAGTGGACAGTAGTAGTGGACAGTAGTAGTGAACCATAGTAGTGGACAGTAGTAATGGACAGTAGTTGTGGACAGTAGTAATGGACAGTAGTTGTGGACAGTAGTAGTGGTCAGTAGTAGTGGACAGTAGTAGTGAACAGTAGTAGTGAACAGTAGTAGTGGACAGTAGTAGTGGATAGTAGTAGTGGTCAGTAGTAGTGAACAGTAGTAGTGAACAGTAGTAGTGGTCAGTAGTAGTGGACAGTAGTAGTGGACAGTATTAGTGAACCATAGTAGTGGTCAGTAGTAGTGGACAGTAGTAGTGAACAGTAGTAGTGGACAGGTGTAGTGGTCAGTAGTAGTGGTCAGTAGTAGTGGTCAGTAGTAGTGAACAGTAGTAGTGAACAGTAGTAGTGGACAGGAGTAGTGGTCAGTAGTAGTGGACAGTAGTAGTGGTCAGTAGTAGTGAACAGTAGTAGTGGTCAGTAGTAGTGAACAGTAGTAGTGGACAGTAGTAGTGGACAGTATTAGTGAACAGTAGTAGTGGATAGTAGTAGTGGTCAGTAGTAGTGGTCAGAAGTAGTGAACAGTAGTAGTGGACAGTAGTAGTGGTCAGTAGTAGTGGACAGTAGTAGTGGTCAGTAGTAGTGAACAGTAGTAGTGGACAGTAGTAGTGAACAGTAGTAGTGGACAGTAGTAGTGGTCAGTAGTAGTGGACAGTAGTAGTGGTCAGTAGTAGTGGTCAGTAGTAGTGAACAGTAGTAGTGAACAGTAGTAGTGGACAGTGGTAGTGAACAGTAGTAGTGGACAGTAGTAGTGGTCAGTAGTAGTGGACAGTAGTAGTGAACAGTAGTAGTGGACAGTAAAGTGGTCAGTAGTAGTGAACAGTGGTAGTGAACAGTAGTAGTGGACAGTAGTAGTGGTCAGTAGTAGTGGACAGTAGTAGTGGACAGTAGTAGTGAACAGTAGTAGTGGACAGTAGTAGTGGTCTGTAGTAGTGGACAGTAGTAGTGGACAGTAGTAGTGGACATTAGAAGTGGTGGGTAGTAGTAGTTTACAGTAGTGGACATTAGTAGTGGACAGTAGTAGTGGACAGTAGTTGTGGACAGTAGTAGTGGTCAGTAGTAGTGAACAGTGGTAGTGAACAGTAGTAGTGGACAGTAGTAGTGAACAGTAGTAGTGAACAGTAGTAGTGGTCAGTAGTAGTGGACAGTAGTAGTGGACAGTAGTAGTGGTCAGTAGTAGTGGTCAGTAGTAGTGGACAGTAGTAGTGAACAGTAGTAGTGGACAGTAGTAGTGAACCATAGTAGTGGACAGTAGTAATGGACAGTAGTTGTGGACAGTAGTAGTGGTCAGTAGTAGTGGACAGTAGTAGTGCACAGTAGTAGTGAACAGTAGTAGTGGACAGTAGTAGTGGACAGTAGTAGTGGACAGTAGTAGTGAACAGTAGTAGTGGTCAGTAGTAGTGGACAGTAGTAGTGGACAGTATTAGTGAACCATAGCAGTGGTCAGTAGTAGTGGACAGTAGTAGTGAACAGTAGTAGTGGACAGGTGTAGTGGTCAGTAGTAGTGGTCAGTAGTAGTGAACAGTAGTAGTGAACAGTAGTAGTGGACAGTAGTAGTGGTCAGTAGTAGTGAACAGTAGTAGTGGTCAGTAGTAGTGAACAGTAGTAGTGGACAGTAGTAGTGGACAGTATTAGTGAACAGTAGTAGTGGATAGTAGTAGTGGTCAGTAGTAGTGGTCAGAAGTAGTGAACAGTAGTAGTGGTCAGTAGTAGTGGTCAGTAGTAGTGGACAGTAGTAGTGGTCAGTAGTAGTGGTCAGTAGTAGTGAACAGTAGTAGTGAACAGTAGTAGTGGACAGTGGTAGTGAACAGTAGTAGTGGACAGTAGTAGTGGACAGTAGTAGTGAACAGTAGTAGTGGACAGTAGTAGTGAACCATAGTAGTGGACAGTAGTAATGGACAGTAGTTGTGGACAGTAGTAATGGACAGTAGTTGTGGACAGTAGTAGTGGTCAGTAGTAGTGGACAGTAGTAGTGAACAGTAGTAGTGAACAGTAGTAGTGGACAGTAGTAGTGGACAGTAGTAGTGGTCAGTAGTAGTGAACAGTAGTAGTGAACAGTAGTAGTGGTCAGTAGTAGTGGACAGTAGTAGTGGACAGTATTAGTGAACCATAGTAGTGGTCAGTAGTAGTGGACAGTAGTAGTGGACAGTAGTAGTGGACAGGTGTAGTGGTCAGTAGTAGTGGTCAGTAGTAGTGGTCAGTAGTAGTGAACAGTAGTAGTGAACAGTAGTAGTGGACAGGAGTAGTGGTCAGTAGTAGTGGACAGTAGTAGTGGTCAGTAGTAGTGAACAGTAGTAGTGGTCAGTAGTAGTGAACAGTAGTAGTGGACAGTAGTAGTGGACAGTATTAGTGAACAGTAGTAGTGGATAGTAGTAGTGGTCAGTAGTAGTGGTCAGTAGTAGTGAACAGTAGTAGTGGTCAGTAGTAGTGGTCAGTAGTAGTGGTCAGTAGTAGTGGTCAGTAGTAGTGGTCAGTAGTAGTGGACAGTAGTAGTGGACAGTAGTAGTGGACAGTAGTAGTGAACAGTAGTAGTGGATAGTAGTAGTGGTCAGTAGTAGTGAACAGTAGTAGTGGTCAGTAGTAGTGGTCAGTAGTAGTGGATAGTAGTAGTGGTCAGTAGTAGTGGTCAGTAGTAGTGAACAGTAGTAGTGGTCAGAATTAGTGGTCAGTAGTAGTGGATAGTAGTAGTGGTCAGTATTAGTGGACAGTGGTAGTGAACAGTAGTAGTGAACAGTAGTAGTGGACAGTGGTAGTGAACAGTAGAAGTGGACAGTAGTAGTGGACAGTAGTAGTGAACAGTAGTAGTGGACAGTAGTAGTGAACCATAGTAGTGGACAGTAGTAGTGGACAGTAGTAGTGAACAGTAGTAGTGGACAGGTGTAGTGGTCAGTAGTAGTGGTCAGTAGTAGTGAACAGTAGTAGTGGACAGGTGTAGTGGTCAGTAGTAGTGGTCAGTAGTAGTGGTCAGTAGTAGTGAACAGTAGTAGTGGACAGTAGTAGTGGACAGTAGTAGTGGTCAGTAGTAGTGAACAGTAGTAGTGGTCAGTAGTAGTGAACAGTAGTAGTGGACAGTAGTAGTGGACAGTATTAGTGAACAGTAGTAGTGGATAGTAGTAGTGGTCAGTAGTAGTGGTCAGAAATAGTGAACAGTAGTAGTGGACAGTAGTAGTGGTCAGTAGTAGTGGTCAGTAGTAGTGGACAGTAGTAGTGGTCAGTAGTAGTGGTCAGTAGTAGTGGTCAGTAGTAGTGAACAGTAGTAGTGGACAGTGGTAGTGAACAGTAGTAGTGGACAGTAGTAGTGGACAGTAGTAGTGGACAGTAGTAGTGGTCAGTAGTAGTGGACAGTAGTAGTGAACAGTAGTAGTGGACAGTAGTAGTGGTCAGTAGTAGTGGACAGTAGTAGTGAACAGTGGTAGTGAACAGTAGTAGTGGACAGTAGTAGTGGTCAGTAGTAGTGGTCAGTAGTAGTGGACAGTAGTAGTGGACAGTAGTAGTGGTCAGTAGTAGTGGTCAGTAGTAGTGAACAGTGGTAGTGAACAGTAGTAGTGGACAGTAGTAGTGGTCAGTAGTAGTGGTCAGGAGTAGTGGACAGTAGTAGTGAACAGTAGTAGTTGTCAGTAGTAGTGGACAGTAGTAGTGGACAGTAGTAGTGGACAGTATTAGTGAACCATAGTAGTGGTCAGTAGTAGTGGACAGTAGTAGTGAACAGTAGTAGTGGTCAGTAGTAGTGAACAGTAGTAGTGGACAGTAGTAATGGACACTAGTAGTGGACAGTATTAGTGAACAGTAGTAGTGGACAGTAGTAGTGGTCAGTAGTAGTGAACAGTAGTAGTGGTCAGTAGTAGTGGACAGTAGTAGTGGTCAGTAGTAGTGAACAGTAGTAGTGGATAGTAGTAGTGGTCAGTAGTAGTGAACAGTAGTAGTGAACAGTAGTAGTGAACAGTAGTAGTGGACAGTAGTAGTGGACAGTAGTAGTGACCAGTAGTAGTGAACAGTAGTAGTGGACAGTAGTAGTGAACAGTAGTAGTGGACAGTAGTAGTGGTCAGTAGTAGTGAACAGTAGTAGTGGACAGTAGTAGTGGACAATAGTAGTGAACAGTAGTAGTGGACAGTAGTAGTGGACAGTAGTAGTGGACAGTAGTAGTGGACAGTAGTAGTGAACAGTAGTAGTGGACAGTAGTAGTGGTCAGTAGTTGTGGTCAGTAGTAGTGAACAGTAGTAGTGAACAGTAGTAGTGGACAGTAGTAGCGGTCAGGAGTAGTGGACAGTAGTAGTGGACAGTAGTAGTGAACAGTAGTAGTGAACAGTAGTAGTGGACAGTAGTAGTGACCAGTAGTAGTGAACAGTAGTAGTGGACAGTAGTAGTGGACAGTAGTAGTGAACAGTAGTAGTGGACAGTAGTAGTGGACAGTAGTAGTGAACAGTAGTAGTGAACAGTAGTAGTGAACAGTAGTAGTGGATAGTAGTAGTGGTCAGTAGTAGTGGACAGTAGTAGTGAACAGTAGTAGTGGACAGTAGTAGTGACCAGTAGTTGTGGACAGTAGTAGTGGACAGTAGTAGTGGTCAGTGGTAGTGGACACTAGTAGTGGACAGTAGTAGTGGTCAGTAGTAGTGGTCAGGAGTAGTGGACAGTAGTAGTGGACAGTAGTAGTGGTCAGTAGTAGTGGACAGTAGTAGTGAACAGTAGTAGTGGACAGTAGTAGTGGACAGTGGTAGTGAACAGTAGTAGTGGACAGTAGTAGTGGACAGTATTAGTGGTCAGTAGTAGTGTACAGTAGTAGTGGACAGTTGTAGTGGACAGTAGTAGTGGACAGTGGTAGTGAACAGTACTAGTGGACAGTAGTAGTGGTCAGTAGTAGTGAACAGTAGTAGTGGACAGTAGTAGTGGACAGTAGTAGTGGACAGTAGTAGTGGTCAGTAGTAGTGAACAGTAGTAGTGGACAGTAGTTGTGGACAGTAGTAGTGGACAGTAGTAGTGGACAGTATTAGTGAACCATAGTAGTGGACAGTAGTAGTGAACAGTAGTAGTGGACAGAAGTAGTGGTCAGTAGTAGTGAACACTAGTAGTGAACAGTAGTAGTGGACAGTAGTAGTGAACACTAGTAGTGAACAGTAGTAGTGGACAGTAGTAGGGGTCAGTAGTAGTGAACAGTAGTAGTGGACAGTAGTAGTGGACATTAGTAGTGGACATTAGTAGTGGACAGTAGTAGTGGTCAGTAGTAGTGGACAGTAGTAGTGGTCAGTAGTAGTGAACAGTAGTAGTGGTCAGTAGTAGTGGACATTAGTAGTGGACAGTAGTAGTGGACATTAGTAGTGGACATTAGTAGTGGACAGTAGTAGTGGACATTAGTAGTGGACATTAGTAGTGGACAGTAGTAGTGGACAGTTTTAGTGGACAGTATTAGTGAACAGTAGTAGTGAACAGTAGTAGTGGACATTAGTAGTGGACAGTAGTAGTGGACAGTAGTAGTGGTCAGTAGTAGTGAACAGTAGTAGTGGTCAGTAGTAGTGGTCAGTAGTAGTGAACAGTAGTAGTGAACAGTAGTAGTGGTCAGTAGTAGTGGACAGTAGTAGTGGACAGTAGTAGTGGTCAGAAGTAGTGAACAGTAATAGTGAACAGTAGTAGTGGACAGTAGTAGTGGACAGTAGTAGTGGACAGTATTAGTGAACCATAGTAGTGAACAGTAGTAGTGAACAGTAGTAGTGGACAGAAGTAGTGGTCAGTAGTAATGGACACTAGTAGTGGACAGTGGTAGTGAACAGTAGTAGTGGACAGAAGTAGTGGACAGTAGTAGTGGGTAGTAGTAGTGAACAGTAGTAGTGGACAGTAGTAGTGGACAGTAGTAGTGGACAGTATTAGTGAACCATAGTAGTGGACAGTAGTAGTGAACAGTAGTAGTGAACAGTAGTAGTGAACAGTAGTAGTGGGTAGTAGTAATGGACACTAGTAGTGGACAGTATTAGTGAACAGTAGTAGTGGACAGTAGTAGTGGACAGTAGTAGTGGGTAGTAGTAGTGGACAGTAGTAGTGGTCATTAGTAGTGAACAGTAGTAGTGAACAGTAGTAGTGGTCAGTAGTAGTGGACAGTAGTAGTGGACAGTAGTAGTGGACAGTAGTAGTGGTCAGAAGTAGTGAACAGTAATAGTGAACAGTAGTAGTGGACAGTAGTAGTGGACAGTAGTAGTGGACAGTATTAGTGAACCATAGTAGTGAACAGTAGTAGTGAACAGTAGTAGTGGACAGAAGTAGTGGTCAGTAGTAATGGACACTAGTAGTGGACAGTGGTAGTGAACAGTAGTAGTGGACAGAAGTAGTGGACAGTAGTAGTGGGTAGTAGTAGTGAACAGTAGTAGTGGACAGTAGTAGTGGACAGTAGTAGTGGACAGTATTAGTGAACCATAGTAGTGGACAGTAGTAGTGAACAGTAGTAGTGAACAGTAGTAGTGAACAGTAGTAGTGGGTAGTAGTAATGGACACTAGTAGTGGACAGTATTAGTGAACAGTAGTAGTGGACAGTAGTAGTGGACAGTAGTAGTGGGTAGTAGTAGTGGACAGTAGTAGTGGTCATTAGTAGTGAACAGTAGTAGTGAACAGTAGTAGTGGTCAGTAGTAGTGGACAGTAGTAGTGGACAGTAGTAGTGGTCAGAAGTAGTGAACAGTAATAGTGAACAGTAGTAGTGGACAGTAGTAGTGGACAGTAGTAGTGGACAGTATTAGTGAACCATAGTAGTGAACAGTAGTAGTGAACAGTAGTAGTGGACAGAAGTAGTGGTCAGTAGTAATGGACACTAGTAGTGGACAGTGGTAGTGAACAGTAGTAGTGGACAGAAGTAGTGGACAGTAGTAGTGGGTAGTAGTAGTGAACAGTAGTAGTGGACAGTAGTAGTGGACAGTAGTAGTGGACAGTAGTAGTGGACAGTATTAGTGAACCATAGTAGTGGACAGTAGTAGTGAACAGTAGTAGTGAACAGTAGTAGTGAACAGTAGTAGTGGGTAGTAGTAATGGACACTAGTAGTGGACAGTATTAGTGAACAGTAGTAGTGGACAGTAGTAGTGGACAGTATTAGTGAACAGTAGTAGTGGACAGTAGTAGTGGACAGTAGTAGTGGACACTAGTAGTGGACAGTATTAGTGAACAGTAGTAGTGGACAGTATTAGTGAACAGTAGTAGTGGACACTAGTAGTGGACAGTATTAGTGAACAGTAGTAGTGGACAGTAGTAGTGGACAGTAGTAGTGGACAGTAGTAGTGGTCAGTAGTAGTGGACAGTAGTAGTGGACACTAGTAGTGGACAGTATTAGTGAACCATAGTAGTGAACAGTAGTAGTGAACAGTAGTAGTGGACAGAAGTAGTGGTCACTAGTAGTGGACAGTGGTAGTGAACAGTAGTAGTGGACAGAAGTAGTGGTCAGTAGTAATGGACACTAGTAGTGGACAGTATTAGTGAACCATAGTAGTGGACAGTAGTAGTGAACAGTAGTAGTGAACAGTATTAGTGAACAGTAGTAGTGGACAGTAGTAGTGGACAGTAGTAGTGGGTAGTAGTAATGGACACTAGTAGTGGACAGTATTAGTGAACAGTAGTAGTGGACAGTAGTAGTGAACAGTAGTAGTGGACAGTAGTAGTGGACAGTAGTAGTGGGTAGTAGTAATGGACACTAGTAGTGGACAGTATTAGTGAACAGTAGTAGTGGACAGTAGTAGTGGACAGTAGTAGTGGGTAGTATTAGAGGGTAGTAGTAGTGGATAGAGTTATTCTGTGATCTGATCTCAGCCTTCAATTACCAGAGTGCCCCAACCCCAACTGCCCTTTGTAATAAAGCCAGCAGCTTGTCCCATGCAGAAGGCTTTACTCCCTCAGGATAATCTTCTTACCAAATATCTTTCTATCTGAAATAAATATTCCATCTCTGTTTGCGTCACAAACTAAACCACAGTCTGCGGAAGACTCCAACAGATCAGTAGGTTAGTGGTATAATTAGCACGGTTACTGGGATGAACATTCAGGGCTAGATAGGACAATTAAGCTACATCATTATCATGGTGTCCAAGTCATAGCATTAGTCCATTTATACTGAGATATACTGTAGATGGATGGGGCATGGAGGGAGGGAGGAAGGGAAGGATGGAAGGAAGGAAGGAAGGAAGAAGGGAGGGAGAAAGGGATGGAGGGAGGGAGGGAGTACAGAGGGAGGAAGGGATAGAGGGAGGGATGGAGCAATGGAGGTTAGGAATAATGGAGGGATGGAGGGAATAATGGATTGAGGGAGGGAAGGAAGGGAGGAAGAAAGAAAGTTAGGAAGGAAGGAAGGAAGGGAGGAAGAAAGAGTGTTAGGAAGGAAGGAAGGAAGGAAGGAAGGAAGGAAGGAAGGAAGGAAGGAAGGAAGAATAATGGAAGGTAGAAGGGAAAAATGGAAGGTAGAAGGGAATAATGGAAGGAGGGAGGGAAGGGTAGATGGATAACACATTTCCACAGTGAATCTCTGTTTGTCTGTAGACATCCAGCTGTAGTCAGCATCACTCTAATTCCAGCTCTCTAAAAGAAGATTACAGCCTTTCATTTAGATGTTTGAAACATTCTGTAGTGGACTGTAGGACAGAAGCTTTAGAACATTTCAACAGGGATTTCTTTGTTGTCTGAGCTACAGGCCACAGAACATAGCAGACTATAGCAGTAATATAAACATACTACACATCCAAGAGACATTGAGCACTTTTAGCTAAGAATTTGAACCTTTCACTTGATGGAAAGCTGCTGTTTGCAGATGAGAGATGAAGAGAAACAAAGCAAATTTGAAGGAGATAAAGAGATGATGGAGCTTAGAATGATAGAGACGGACTGGTCATCACTTCCCCCAGAAGCTGATCTCTTTCTCTGTCACAGAAGTAGTCTGAAGAGATGAGAGATTATTCCATTACCTTCGAATGCTTTTTGGGCAATTATAATTATGAACAAACTCTCTGTACTTTGTGCTTCTTATAAGCCACATGACGTGGCATGGAGCCATTAGTTAAAACCTGTTCAACTCTGATCCCTCTCTGGTGGCATTTTCTAAATGATGCATAATATTGTATACAGTACTAACCTCAGAAAGTACATTTCAGTTTCAGAACTATAAGTCCTACAATCACATGCCTAGTGGAATGAACTGTGGGATTGATATGAAGGTGACTACTACAGAGCCTGAGATACAGCAAGCCAGAAACCATCTGCTGTTTAACTTCTTGTGGCTGGGGGCAGTATTGAGTAGCTTGGAAGAATAAGGTGCCCAGAGTAAACTGCCTGCTACTCAGGCCCAGTTGCTAATATATGCATATTATTAGTAGATTTGGATAGAAAACAATCTGACGTTTCTAAAACTGTTAGAATGATGTCTGTGAGTATAACATAACTCATATGGCAGGCAAAAACCTGAGAAAGAAATCCAAACAGGAAGTGGGAAATCTGAGGTTTGTAGGTTTGCCTATCCAATTTACTTCTGGCTTCTGTTGACTCCACAACATGGTGAATATCTGTATGGCTTGATATTGTGTCTGAGCGCTGTACTCAGATTATTGCATGGTGTGCTTTTTCCGTAAAGTTTTTTTGAAATCTGACACAGCGGTTGCATTAAGGAGGAGTGGATCTAAAATTCCATGCATAACAGTTGTATCTTTTAGCAATGTTTTTTATGAGTATTTCTGTAAATTGATGTGGCTCTCTGCAAAATCACCGGATGTTTTGGAACTACTGAACATAACGCGCCAATGTAAACTGAGATTTTTGGATATAAATATGAACTTTATCGAACAAAACATACATGTATTGTGTAACATGAAGTCCTATGAGTGTCATCTGATGAAGATCATCAAAGGTTAGTGATTAATTTTATCTCTATTTCTGCTTTTTGTGACTCCTCTCTTTGACTGGAAAAATGGCTGTGTTTTTCTGTGACTAGGTACTGACCTAACATAATCACATGGTGTGCTTTTGAAATCTGACACTGTGGTGGGATTAGCAACAAGCTTGTTATAATATATATACAATATATAATATTGTGTATAATATATGTATGTGTGAGGAATGTGTATTATGAGATTTCTGTTGCTTGCATATGGCGCCCTGCACTTTCACTGGATGTTGGTCAGGTGGGACGTTAGCGTCCCACATACCCAAGAGAGGTTAAATTCCCATTAAATTCCCATTCCTCCAGTGCTCTGATCCTCTCCTCCAGTGCTCTGATCCTCTCCTCCAGTGCTCTGATTCTCTCCTCCAGTGCTCTGATCCTCTCCTCCAGTGCTCTGATCCTCTCCTCCAGTGCTCTGATCCTCTCCTCTAGTGCTCTGATCCTCTCCTCTAGTGCTCTGATCCTCTCCTCCAGTGCTCTGATCCTCTCCTCTAGTGCTCTGATCCTCTCCTCCAGTGCTCTGTTCCTCTCCTCTAGTGCTCTGATCCTCTCCTCCAGTGCTCTGATCCTCTCCTCCAGTGCTCTGATCCTCTCCTCCAGTGCTCTGATCCTCTCCTCCAGTGCTCTGATCCTCTCCTCTAGTGCTCTGATCCTCTCCTCTAGTGCTCTGATCCTCTCCTCTAGTGCTCTGATCCTCTCCTCTAGTGCTCTGATCCTCTCCTCTAGTGCTCTGATCCTCTCCTCCAGTGCTCTGATCCTCTCCTCCAGTGCTCTGATCCTCTCCTCCAGTGCTCTGATCCTCTCCTCCAGTGCTCTGATCCTCTCCTCTAGTGCTCTGATCCTCTCCTCCAGTGCTCTGATCCTCTCCTCTAGTGCTCTGATCCTCTCCTCCAGTGCTCTGATCCTCTCCTCTAGTGCTCTGATCCTCTCCTCCAGTGCTCTGATCCTCTCCTCCAGTGCTCTGATCCTCTCCTCCAGTGCTCTGATCCTCTCCTCTAGTGCTCTGATCCTCTCCTCCAGTGCTCTGATCCTCTCCTCCAGTGCTTTGATCCTCTCCTCCAGTGCTCTGATCCTCTCCTCTAGTGCTCTGATCCTCTCCTCTAGTGCTCTGATCCTCTCCTCCAGTGCTCTGTTCCTCTCCTCTAGTGCTCTGATCCTCTCCTCCAGTGCTCTGATCCTCTCCTCCAGTGCTCTGATTCTCTCCTCCAGTGCTCTGATCCTCTCCTCCAGTGCTCTGATCCTCTCCTCCAGTGCTCTGATCCTCTCCTCCAGTGCTCTGATCCTCTCCTCCAGTGCTCTGATCCTCTCCTCTAGTGCTCTGATCCTCTCCTCTAGTGCTCTGATCCTCTCCTCCAGTGCTCTGATCCTCTCCTCCAGTGCTCTGATCCTCTCCTCCAGTGCTCTGATCCTCTCCTCTAGTGCTCTGATCCTCTCCTCCAGTGCTCTGATCCTCTCCTCTAGTGCTCTGATCCTCTCCTCCAGTGCTCTGATCCTCTCCTCTAGTGCTCTGATCCTCTCCTCTAGTGCTCTGATCCTCTCCTCCAGTGCTCTGATCCTCTCCTCCAGTGCTCTGATCCTCTCCTCCAGTGCTCTGATCCTCTCCTCTAGTGCTCTGTCCTCCTGCTCCTTTTCCTACCACTGAGACTGTCGTGACTATCATTAAAGTGATGACGGTTATCTTATCAAATCAATTGACTATGTTTAATTATTACATGATTCAATTAATCATGTAACAATTAACTCATTAGCAATCTTGGTGCACCACCGAAAAGTTTTTTTTAAAGGACGGGGCTTGTTAGCAATGGGTGAGCCAATGTCAAACTGTCTGGAACAGTAGTGGTACAGGGCAACCCCAAACAGTTTCAGCTGGACTTTCACATAATCAAAGAGATACTGTAGATCAACAGCTCTCTCTTGAGAAAGAGATCCCCCATCCCGAGCGTGTCAGACCAGACCTTTTCATTATACAACCCCACAGATGAGCAACCCCAAGGAGAAAGTCAACCTTCCAGCACAGAGTACTACTTTCTCATTGAAAATAAGGATCAATTCACCCAGCTGGAGGTAAGACAAGTGGATCTGGAACAGCAGGTGAACATTCTCCAGTAAGCACAACAAATTGTTCAGTTCAACAACACCCCCTCAACCAGACCCAGAGAGCTGGAGGTGGAGAGAGACATGTCTGACCTCTGGACTGTGGTGTCATGACTTGCTCTCCTGGATGGAGATCAAATGTTTCAAGACCCCCCTCTCCTGGGGGAGAGTTTATGACGGTCGTAAATACCTTGCAGGAACTTTCTCACCCTTTCCATGCAGTATGGAGGGGAAAGAACCCTTTTGTTACGAATAGATTCTTCCCGCCAAAACTCCAACATCCATTTCTAACACAAAGCATGTGGGAAATGGTCTGGAGGGAATTAAAGAACCATCATGTCAGATAATTAACTGTTTTGTGATATCATTAAAGATGTTATAATGGAAACAATGTAACTTTAACTTCTCTAGGGTAGGGGGCAGCATTTTCACGTTTGGATGAAAAGCATACCCAAATTCAACTGCCACTCATCATTCAACTGCTACTCATCTCCAGAAGATAAGATATGCATATTATTAGTAGATTTGGATAGACAACACTCTGAAGTTTCTAAAACTGTTTGAATCATGTCTGTGAGTATAACAGAACTTATTTAGCAGGCGAAACCCAGAGGACAAACCATTCAGATTTTTTGAGGTCACTCTCTTTTCAATGAGGTTTCATTTGGAAACCAGATTTCTAAGCGAATTGCTTGCAGTTCCTACGGCTTCCACTGGATGTCAACAGTCCTGAGAAATTGGTTGAGGTTATTCCTTTGTGTAATTAAGAAATACGGCCATCTTGAAGTCGAGTCACTCTAGGTGTCCTGTTTGATTGAAGCGCATGACCAGAAGGCATGCTACATTTGGTTTTAATCCTGTATTGAACACAGATCATCCCGTCTTCAATTTTATCAATTATTAACGCAAAAAAATACCTAAAGTTGTATTCCAAAAGTAGTTTGAAAATTTTTGGCAAAGTTTACAGGTAACCTTTGAGAAATTCTGTCGTCACGTTTGAGCAAGTTGGAACCTGTGTATTTCTGGATCAAACACGCCTAATAAATGGACATTTTCGATATATATCGAGGGAATTAATCGAACAAATGGACAATTTCTGATGTTTATGGGACATATTGGAGTGCCAACAACAGAAGCTCGTCAAAGTTAAGGCATGAATTATATTTTTATTTCTGCGTTCTGTGTCGCGCCTGCAGGGTTGGAATATGCGTATCTCTCTTTGTTTACAATGTTGCTATACTCAGCATCGTATGCTTTCGCCGAAAAGCCTATTTGAATTCTGACATGTTGGCTGGATTCACAACCAGTGTAGCTTTTATTTGGTGTCTTTCATGTGTGATTTAATGAAAGTTTGATTTTATAGTAATTTTCATAGTAATTCATTTGAATTTGGCGCTCTGCATTTTCTCTGGCTTTTTGCCAAGTGAGACAGTAGCGTCCCGCCTAAACTCAGATTTTTGGATATAAATATGAACTTTACCGAACAAAACATACATGTATTGTCTAACATGAAGTCCTATGAGTGTCATCTGATGAAGATCATCAAAGATTAGTGATTCATTTTATCTCTATTTCTGCTTTTTGTTACTGCTCTCTTTGGCTGGAAAAATGGCTGTCTTTTTCTGTGACTTGGCTCATACCTAACATAACCGTTTGGTGTGCTTTCGTCGTAAAACCTTTTTGAAATCGGACACTTTGGCTGGATTTACAACAAGTGTAGCTTTAAAATGGTGTAAAATACTTGTATGTTTGAGGAATTTAAATTTTCAGATTTCTGTTGTTTTGAATTTGGCGCCCTGCAGTTTCACTGGCTGTTGACGAGGTGGGACGCTACCGTCCCACATACCCTAGAGAAGTTAAGAGCTTTCACAATGTATGTGTCAGAGTTACATCTAAATGTTGTAAAACCTACATGATTAAATATTAAACTATTTGAGAGAAGATGAAATGTGATTTTAGCCTTCTAAATGATACAGTTGTTTTTTATGTGAAGTTTTACCTAGTCAGTGACTACGCCCACTTGAGCACAGACATTATCCCAAAAGGATGGAATGCCCCTTTTGCCTGAGTGCTTATAAAGGACTCCTAAAGAATTAACCATTGAGACCAGTGCATTGCCGGGTTGCTACTGGCGTGTAAAATGGTCGGGAGCTTTACCCTGAATAATCAACCATTGAGACCAGAATACGTGCAGCGTGACCGACAACGTGAGCTGAATGTTACAAATGCTTAGACTTTACCAGACCAGTATACGTGCAGCGTGAGCTGAATACGTGACAAAATGATCTAAAATTCCAAGATCATCTGAAACTCGACGAGTGAAGAAGACTAGACTAAGACATCACCTGCAGCTCTGCATGTAAAGTAGTTTAGAACCTTGGCCAACGACACGAGGAAGATCTTATCAAACGACCATAGGAACATCTGATGTACGCATTCTAACGAACAAATAAGCCTACTACCACAACTAAGGACATTGTGACCTCTGGTGGACAACCATAGTCTTACACAACCAGAGACTTTCTGTCGAACTATTTGTCACAGACGGATCGAGTGGTTTCAACAGAGAGATGACAGACAAAGACATCTAAGTGTAAATATATACATTGCAATTATTATAGAATGAGCGGTCGTTCATGTGCAAAGTATTCACATTCCCATGAGCGTATTTTTCAACTGTATGTATGATAGTTAAATTACTTTGTCTCTCTTTCTCCCACTCTTTCATTCCCAACCCCTTTCATTGTGTAACAAGCTGTTAGTCCACTTAGATACTTTTCACTGCATTATGTTAGTACGTATAACAACGTATAATCTATCCTGTGTATGTGTTTATGTAATTCTGTGTAATAATTTAGTTAGTTAGTAAATAAACAATTAAGCCAATTTGTGTATCGCTGAATCGTCATTTAGACTATGGTTTGTGCAGATTTGAAGTCAACAATGTTCCCGATGAGACCGAGGTAATAATGATTAATGGACGATGGTATGATAACGATACATTCTGATATATTCTTGAGTTAATTCAGGAAATGGTAACTCATTAACTTCTACTTCATCACAATCCCGGATCCGGGAGCACCCCCATCAGTAAAAAAGCTGACTAGCATAGCCTAGCATAGCGTCACAAGTAAATACTAGCATCTAAATATCATTAAATCACAAGTCCAAGACACCAGATGAAAGATACACATCTTGTGAATCCAGCCATCATTTCTGATTTTTAAAATGTTTTACAGGGAAGACACAATATGTATTTCTATTAGCTAACCACGATAGCAAAAGACACAACTTTTTTTTTACACCATTTTTTCCCTGCATAGGTAGCTATCACAATTTCGACCAAATAAAGATATAAATAGTCACTAACCAAGAAACAACTTCATCAGATGACAGTCTGATAACATATTTATTGTATAGCATATGCTTTGTTAGAAAAATGTGCATATTTCAGGTATAAATCATAGTTTTACATTGCAGCCACCATCACAACTCTCACCAAAGCAACTAGAATAACTACAGAGACCAACGTGAATTACCTAAATACTCATCATAAAACATTTATGAAAAATACACAGCATACAGCAAATGAAAGACAAAGATCTTGTGAATCCAGCCAATATTTCAGATTTTTTAAGTGTTTTACAGCGAAAACACAATATAGCATTATATTAGCTTACTACAATAGCCAACCACACAACAGCATTGATTCAAGCCAACAATAGCGATAACGAATAAACCAGCAAAAGATATACATTTTTTCACTAACCTTCTCAAACTTCTTCAGATGACAGTCCTATAACATCATATTACACAATACATATAGAGTTTGTTCGAAAATGTGCATATTTAGCGGCACAAATCGTGGTTATACAATGAGAATAGTAGCCAAGCTGCCAACAATATGTCGGGAGAAATCTTGGGAGAGGCACCTAATCTAATCAGTAACTAATCATAAACTTGACTAAAAAATACAGGTTGGACAGCAAATGAAAGATACATTAGTTCTTAATGCAACCGCTGTGTTAGATTTTTAAAATTAACGTTACTACGACATACAGCGTGCGTTAAAGCGAGACCGCACCGAAATTAATGGCGGAACAGTAGTTTTACATTTTTCAACAGAACAACGAATTAGCATCATAAATCCTTCTTACTTTTTGATGAGCTCCCATCAGAATCTTGGGCAAGTTGTCCTTTGTCCAGAGGAATCGTTGCTCGGTTGTAGATTGTCGCCTTCAACTTTGGAATTAGCAGTAAACATTAGCCATGTGGCGAAGACGTGTCCAACTCACCATAACGCAGCACAAATGAAATACCGAAAATCGCAATATACTGATATAAACTGATATAACTCGGTTTAAAAT
This sequence comes from Salvelinus namaycush, assembly GCF_016432855.1. Classification (NCBI taxonomy): domain Eukaryota; kingdom Metazoa; phylum Chordata; class Actinopteri; order Salmoniformes; family Salmonidae; genus Salvelinus; species Salvelinus namaycush. Next base: position 77,003 of record NW_024061466.1, read on the forward strand.
AACAACATTATGATGTCTTTAACACCTATATCGAATAAAATCAGAGCCGGATATATCTAAGGCCTATAACGGTAGCTTTCCAGAACGCCATCCTGAGGTCTGTCTTGCGTCATGGCGAAAGATGAAAAGACTGGACCCCACGTTCCCAGCCCATTTATATGGCCTCAGATCTGCCTAGCAACTCCATTCCAATTCTCACTATTTGCTGACATCTAGGGGAAGGCGTATGCAGTGTATCTCGACCAATAGAAGACATGCAAATTAATAAACTGACCCCAGAACAGCCTGCCTTATTTCAGATTTCTCACTTCCTCACAGGAAAATTGCTCCAACTTGAGTTCTGTTTTACTCACAGATATAATTCAAACGGTTTTAGAAACTAGAGAGTGTTTTCTATCCAATAGTAATAATAATATGCATATTGTACGAGCAAGAATTGAGTACGAGGCAGTTTAATTTGGGAACGAAATTTTTACAAAGTGAAAACAGCACCCCCTATTGAGAAAAGGTTAACCTTTCAGTGATACCCATCCCGGATCCGGGAGCATCCTCATCAAAAAAGTTGACTAGCATAGCCTAGCCTAACGGGACAGGGATATCATATAATATAATTTTCATGAAATCACAAGTCCAATACAGCAAATGAAAGATAAACATCTTGTGAATCCAGCCATCATTTCCGATTTTTAAAATGTTTTACAGCGAAAACACAATATGTATTTCTATTAGCTAACCACAATAGCCAAAGACTCAACCGCATATTTTCACCATGTTTCTACCGCATAGGTAGCTATCACAAAACCGACCAAATAGAGATATAATTAGTCACTAACCAAGAAACAACTTCATCAGATGACAGTCTTATAACATGTTATACAATACATTTATGTTTTGTTCGAAAAATGTGCATATTTGAGGTATAAATCATAGTTTTACATTGCAGCTACCATCACAAATAGCACCGAAGCAGCCAGAATAATTACAGAGAGCAACGTGAAATACCTAAATACTCATCATAAAACATTTATGAAAAATACATGCTGTACAGCAAATGAAAGATAAACATCTTGTGAATCCAGCCAATATTTCCGATTTTTTAAGTGTTTTACAGCGAAAACACAATATATATTTCTATTAGCTCACTACAGTAGCCAAACACACAACGCAATTTACTCCCCGCAAAAATAGAGATAAAATGAATCACTAACCTTGAACAAATTCATCAGATGACAGTCTTATAACATCATGTTATACAATACACTTATGTTTTGTTCGAAAATGTGCATATTTAGAGCTACAAATCCTGATTATACATTGTGAATACGTAGCATCGATTCACCAGAATCTCCAGAGATATTTTGGACACTCACCTAATCTGACCAAAGAACTCATCATAAACTTTACATAAAAATACTTGTTGTATGGCAAATGAAAGATACACTGGTTCTTAATGCAACCGCCGTGTTAGATTTTTAAAAATAACTTTACCATAACAAACAGCTTGCGTTATTGCGAGACAGCGCTCGCCAAAACGGCAGAGAATAGGAATCAATATTTTCCACAGAAATACGAAATAACATCATAAATTGTTTTTACTTTTGCTCAGCTTCCATCAGAATCTTGTACAAGGAGTCCTTGGTCCAGAATAAATCGTTGTTTGGTTTTGGAATGTCCTTTTCTTCTGTCGAATTCGCGCCACAATGCTAGCCAATGTTGATAACGTTCCCACCCTCTCTCGATGCAAAGAACGGAAAACTCCAAAGTCCCAATAAACGTTGAATAATCTGATATAACTCGGTTGAAAAAACATACTTTACGATGTTATTATCACATGTATCAAATAAAATCAGAGCCGGAGATATTCGCCGTGTAAACCGAAAGCTTTTCAGAAGCTAATGTCGAGCTCCGCCTCACGCCTTGGTAGAGAAAGGAAATTCCTGACCTGCCACTCCAAAAGCTCTTGTTCGACCTCAGATCATGCTAGACACCCCATTCCACCATCCACTGCCTGTTGACATCTAGTGGAAGGCGTATGAAGTGCATGTATATCGATAAATATAAGCCAGTTGAATAGGCAGGCCCTGAAACAGAGCCCCATTTTCAGAATTTTCACTTCCTGTCTGGAAATTTGCTGCCAAATGAGTTCTGTTTTACGCACATATATAATTCAAACATTTTTAGAAACTTGAGAGGGTTTTCTATCCAATAGTAATAATAATATGCGTATTGTATGATCTAGAACAGAGTATGAGGCCGTTTAAATTGGGCACGATTTTTTCCAAAGTGAAAATAGCGCCCCCCTATTGACAAGAATTAAGTAGGGGTAGTATGTTAATATAGCACGGTGCCATGCCAGGGGATTGTCTATGGGGAAGATGAAGTTGCGTATGTTCCCATTTTTATGATAGTTAGCAAAAGGTTTCTCTTGATTTTCCATAAGAGGCTTATTTTTTTACTCTTTTTGTGTCTTATAATTTTTTACATCCAGAAGGTAATGTATTTTAATGACCTCTGAACAGCAGGAGGGGGCTTCAAAGGCCTCTGAATTTGAGTGAAACTCTCCTGCCGTTGTTGGGCTCAAGGCCTTTTCACCTTTCACTTCACGCCTGATTGCTAATTGAAGTTGCTGTCAGATATGTTCTGGTAGCCTTAACTTTGCATTCAGTCCTTATAAAGTAAAATATATCATTGTAATATATTTTTCTTCTTGGCTTTAAAAGTAGCTTCAGACTAAACATGACTCACTCAGTTCCAGGTTGGATTTCAGACTAAACATGACTCACTCAGTTCCAGGTTGGATTTCAGACTAAACATGACTCACTCAGTTCCAGGTTGGATTTCAGACTAAACATGACTCACTCAGTTCCAGGTTGGATTTCAGACTAAACATGACTCACTCAGTTCCAGGTTGGATTTCAGACTAAACATGACTCACTCAGTTCCAGGTTGGATTTCAGACTAAACATGACTCACTCAGTTCCAGGTTGGATTTCAGACTAAACATGACTCACTCAGTTCCAGGTTGGATTTCAGACTAAACATGACTCACTCAGTTCCAGGTTGGATTTCAGACTAAACATGACTCACTCAGTTCCAGGTTGGATTTCAGACTAAACATGACTCACTCAGTTCCAGGTTGGATTTCAGACTAAACATGACTCACTCAGTTCCAGGTTGGATTTCAGACTAAACATGACTCACTCAGTTCCAGGTTGGATTTCAGACTAAACATGACTCACTCAGTTCCAGGTTGGATTTCAGACTAAACATGACTCACTCAGTTCCAGGTTGGATTTCAGACTAAACATGACTCACTCAGTTCCAGGTTGGATTTCAGACTAAACATGACTCACTCAGTTCCAGGTTGGATTTCAGACTAAACATGACTCACTCAGTTCCAGGTTGGATTTCAGACTAAACATGACTCACTCAGTTCCAGGTTGGATTTCAGACTAAACATGACTCACTCAGTTCCAGGTTGGATTTCAGACTAAACATGACTCACTCAGTTCCAGGTTGGATTTCAGACTAAACATGACTCACTCAGTTCCAGGTTGGATTTCAGACTAAACATGACTCACTCAGTTCCAGGTTGGATTTCAGACTAAACATGACTCACTCAGTTCCAGGTTGGATGGTGTTTCAGGTTTCTGTTTGTTTGCCAGAACATTTACTGTATAGCTTAGAAATAAGAATCTTTGGTAGTAGGAATCCTTCCAGGTCATTTGTCCAAAATCAGGTTGTAGGTTTGGAGTTGTGGTTTGCAGTGAAGGTTATGTTTTGGAGGGTAATATCTTGTATATGTCCTTGTTGAAAAATCCAAGTTTGTCTAACTATAAATCTATCCTTTTGTGAAAACATGCTGAAAAATGTGGGAGCTCATGTGATCAACTCTCTCTCTCTCTCGCTTTGTTAATGTAAACATATGTTTCCCATGCCAATAAAGCTTCTTGAATTGAATTGAATTGAGAGAGCTGAACCCTAGCTGATAGGACAGAGAGAGACCTGGATCCTAGCTGAGAGATGTTACAACACTGTAACAAATTATAGAACACTTGAAATGGCAATATTCTATAAAAATGTTGGTAATTGTAATATTTACTATTACTTTATGAATGTTTATTTCCCTTTTGGTTATTTCAATTGCTTTGGCAATGTAAACATAATATGTTTCCCATGCCAATAAAGCCCTTATTTTAACAGAGAGAGAGCGAGAGAGAGCGAGAGATGGGCCCTAGCTGATAGGACAGAGACAGCTTGGGTTACAGTCATGTTCGACCAGATAAAGTAGAAAGTGATTGTTAACCTAAAAAGCCCCTCTTAGCTTTCTCAAGAGAAAGTTTAGTTGGAGAATTATATTTAAGCCGGCTTTGGATTCAACGCTTTTAACACATAAGCAGTGGTGGAAAAAGCTCTTCCAAAGTAAGACACACAATAGACTCAGACTCAGCCCAGGATTACTATGATTTATTTAAAAAAATCAAAAACAGTTTAAACTCAGAAATCACTTTCCAAGTGGATTTTAATCTTTAAATGGATTCTTAACAGAGAACTGCTGCGGTCACTGTTACGGGATGTTTATTTCCCTCTTTGGATTCTGTTATTATTATTCATTTGACATTAATAGCTTTTTTCATATTTTGTACAATTCCTGTAGAATGATTTAGTTTAACAATTATCAGATAAAATGAGAAAAAAATAAGTGAAAAAAAATATATATATATAATTGAGCAAATGTAATTTTGTTAAACAAATAACTCAATTCCCTACTGGATTTGTCTGAACATATCAAGTCCAGACATGCAGCATTTCTAAAAACACGTCACTTATCTGATTCCTGGATCATTCACAAACTATTAGGATGTATTTTGCATGTAAACATTCTTCACACCGGAAAGCATATTTTCACAATAAATATATAGTACAAGACAACATTTTGGACACACCTACTCATTCAAGGGTTTTTATTTATTTTACTTTCTTCTAAATTGTAGAATAATAGTTAAGACATCAAAACTATGAAATAACACATATGGAATAATGTAGTAAACAAAAAAGTGTTAAACAAATCAAAATATATTTTATATTTCAGATTCTTCAAAGTAGCCACCCTTTGCTTTGCACACTCTTGGCATTCTCTCAACCAGCTTCATGAGGTAGTCACCTGGAATGCATATCAATTAACTGGTGTGCCTTGTTAAAAGTTCATTTGTGGAATTTCTTTCCTTCTTAATGCATTTGAGCCAATATAAAAAAAAGTATGTAATCAGATTACATTAGGATCAGGAGTGTGTTACATCACCAGGAGTGTGCGTTACAGCTGGTCTTCACATGCTCTGAGGACTCCGTCTGGCCCCCGTCTGGACCAGCAGCCTTGCAAAGGTAACACACTTAAATGACTTACTCACAACGGTCACAGAGAATGGAAGCAAACAGTCCCATGAGCGGAGGATGCAGCTCATCTTGACATTGCCTTGAATGGTCACCAGGGAGCTCTTTGCAAAGGTCAAGATATTGTCTCCAGCAGGCTTGTTGTCCAGCAGCTCACCATAAACCTCCCCAATGGCAGCAGTCGACACCACAGTGTGGACCTTCTGAAATGACTTGAAGATGGACAGGTACCACTGCAGCGCTACACTGTTGGCTGTAGAAGACAAAACGTTACATTAGAAAAACACCAGCTTAGAAATACAGTGGTAGAATTATAGTGGGGTGGCTAGTGAGTGTTACAAAACCAGACTAGTTGATATGTACACTGTAGTCAAGTTAGTTGTCTAGTTGGTTTAATATAGTCAAGTTAGTTGTCTAATCAGTTGAACTATTGTCTAGTTATTTGTCTACTTGGTTTAAATATAGTCTAGTTAGTTGTCTACTCGGTTTAAATATAGTCTAGTTAGTTGTCTACTTGGTTTAAATATAGTCTAGTTAGTTGTCTACTTGGTTTAAATATAGTCTAGTTAGTTGTCTACTCGGTTTAAGGATCCAACCCTTTTTTTCAATTTTCCCCTAAAATGACATACCCAAATCTAACTGCCTGTAGCTCAGGACCTGAAGCAAGGATATGCATATTCTTCATACCATTTGAAAGTAAACACTTTGAAGTCTGTGGAAATGTGAAATTAATAACGGAAATATAACACATTAGATCTGGAAAATGATAACACAAAGAAAAAACACACTTTTTTTTCATCATCTTTGAAATGCAAGAGAAAGGCCATAATGTATTATTTCAGTTTATGCGCAATTCTGTTTTTGCCACTAGATGGCAGTAGTGTAGGTGCAAAGCTTTAGCCTTACAACCTCATGCTAATCACATTAGCCTACGTTAGCTCAACCGTCCCGCGGGGGGGGGGGACCAATCCTGTAGAGGTTTAACAAACTGGGCTTTGTTGGGAGAGGGCTGCGAACTGGAGGGTGTCGTCATTCCCTAGAGCAAGACACTTATCCCCTACAACTGGGCCTTGTTGGGAGAGGGCCGCCAACCGGAGGGTGTCGTCATGCCCTAGAGCAAGACACTTATCCCCTACAACTGGGCCTTGTTGGGAGAGGGGCCGCCAACCGGAGCGTGTCGTCATGCCCTAGAGCAAGACACTTATCCCCTACAACTGGGCCTTGTTGGGAGAGGGCTGCCAACCGGAGGGTGTCGTCATTCCCTAGAGCAAGACACTTATCCCCTACAACTGGGCCTTGTTGGGAGAGGGCCGCCAACCGGAGGGTGTCGTCATTCCCTAGAGCAAGATACTTATCCCCTACAACTGGGCCTTGTTGGGAGAGGGCCGCCAACCGGAGGGTGTCGTCATTCCCTAGAGCAAGATACTTATCCCCTACAACTGGGCCTTGTTGGGAGAGGGGCCGCCAACCGGAGGGTGTCGTCATGCCCTAGAGCAAGATACTTATCCCCTACAACTGGGCCTTGTCGGGAGAGGGCTGCCAACCGGAGGGTGTCGTCATGCCCTAGAGCAAGACACTTATCCCCTACAACTGGGCCTTGTTGGGAGAGGGCCGCCAACCGGAGGGTGTCGTCATGCCCTAGAGCAAGATACTTATCCCCTACAACTGGGCCTTGTTGGGAGAGGGGCTGCCAACCGGAGGGTGTCGTCATTCCCTAGAGCAAGATACTTATCCCCTACAACTGGGCCTTGTTGGGAGAGGGGCTGCCAACCGGAGGGTGTCGTCATTCCCTAGAGCAAGATACTTATCCCCTACAACTGGGCCTTGTCGGGAGAGGGCTGCCAACCGGAGGGTGTCGTCATGCCCTAGAGCAAGACACTTATCCCCTACAACTGGGCCTTGTTGGGAGAGGGCCGCCAACCGGAGGGTGTCGTCATGCCCTAGAGCAAGATACTTATCCCCTACAACTGGGCCTTGTTGGGAGAGGGGCTGCCAACCGGAGGGTGTCGTCATTCCCTAGAGCAAGATACTTATCCCCTACAACTGGGCCTTGTTGGGAGAGGGGCTGCCAACCGGAGGGTGTCGTCATTCCCTAGAGCAAGATACTTATCCCCTACAACTGCTGACCAGGCGCTGCTCTAGTAACTGCCGACAGCCTCTCCCACTAAAATGGATATGTGTGTGTACCATATGTGTGTGTACCATATGTGTGTGTTTATATTGGAGTGGTTGGGTACAGCCAACTATTTCGACCTACTTAGTCTAGCTCTGCAGGGCAATAGTAGAACAGAAAAAGCCAAAGAGGCCATTACAGTGGTGTTGAGTTGTATCTAACGGTGAGTTAAAAGAGCAGGTTAATGCCGGCTAGACATTAGACAATTTTTACAATGCCTGCCATGCTCCCAATTAGTCTTTCTCCAGTTGCGGGCTGTCGGGGTGAACTAGGAGAGAAGCATTAACTTGCAACTGTCACGTTCTATAACGATAGGAGACAGGAGCAGGAATATAGGGTTTTTATATTAATATGAAATAGGGAGTTTTATTTCTCTACCCAAAATAGCGTACGTCATGAACATGACTGGGACAAAGCCCAAAACAAACACGTATATATATATATATATATATATATAACACAGGGCTGTAAGCCAAACAGAGCAAGATGTAAACCTGTAATAAATACACAAAACCCCACGCCTTCAGACCCTTATTGACCGTCCCCTACGTCGTAGTTCCTCTGGGCGGAGCTCAGCTGCTAAAAGGCGCAGGGCTACCGCTTTGGAAGGGTTCCGATGAGCTGGGACAGCACTGCCCCGACTCCTACTTCGGAGGCATCCACCTCGACGATGAAGGGGAGTGAGGGGTCGGGATATGCCAGCACGGGAGCAGTGGTGAAGGGTGCCTTCAGCATCTCGAACACCCTCTCCGCTGTCCAACGAAGCCACTGGGCACTTCCTCTCAGCAGGGAGGTAAGAGATGCGACCACAGTGCTGAAGCCCCGGATGAACCTCCGGAAATAGTTGGCGAACCCCAGGAATCGCTGGACTGCTTTCACGGAGATGGGGACGGGCCATGACCTGACAGTGCTGACACGTTGCTCCTCCCTCCGTGGATATGAGGAACACGGTCCGCTGGAAGAACAAACCATCCATGTTTAACATATAGATGATGCTTCAACAGTCTTCTCAGCACAGAACTGACCAATGAGACATGCTGGGCGCAGTCAGCAGAATAGACCAAAATGTTGTCTATATAAACCACAACACCCTTTCCCAGCATGTCCCGAAACACTTAATTAATAAAGGCCTGGAAGAGTGAAGGAGTATTAGACAGGCCAAAGGGTATTACGAGACACTCGTAATGCCCCGTGGTCGTGGAAAAGGCTGTTTTAATTTTGTCGCCTGCACGAATGTGCACCAGATTGTAGTCGCTCCTCAAGTGCATTTTTTCGATGATGTTTGGGATGAGGGGTGAAGGATAGCTGAACTTAACGGTGGCTTTATTCAGTGTTGGATAATCAATGCAAGGGCGCAGTCCCCCATCTTTCTTCTTAACAAAACAAAGCTTGAGGAGGCTGGTGACGTAGAGGGGCAGATAAAATCATGTTGGAGGCTCTCCTGTACGTAGGTCTCCATGGCCTCGGTCTCCGAAGCTGCTGCTTCAGACAGCAGGTCAATGGCACTGTCCCAGGGGCGATGAGGGTCTTAGAGAAAACCTGGTGCAGATCCTGGTATTCCTCCAGTAAATCCACTTGAGGGGCGTGGTCCGGACTTTCCACCATAGTGGTGTTGATAGACACCGCGAGACACCTCCCCTGACACTCCTGCGACCAACCCAGCAGTCTCCTCTCGGACTAGGAAATAACAGGGTTATGCCAATTCAACCAGGGGAGACCTAAAACAACAGGGTGCATGGGGGTGTATATAATCAAAAAGGAGATCTGTTCTAAATTCGTGTCATGGATCAGCAGAGAAAAGGGTACAGTGATGTGACGTACGAACGCTGTCCCTATTGGACGATTATCCAGGGCTCGAATCGGAATGGTGACTAGGGGAACCAAAGAAATGCGTAATGCAGAGGCTAGTGCGCTATCTTAAAGATTCCCGGCAGCTCCGGAATCAATCAGAGTTAACGGGAGTGAGGCGCCAGGATATTCAGGGAATTTATTGTGAAAACACACTAGTTGAGTTGACAGAAAAGGAGAGGAGATCTTGCATCCTCCCTGGATAGGAGCAGGTGAATTCCCTGGCTTGTCACAACCTTAGTGGATAGAGGGCAGGTCAGGGAGAAATTACCCTTTTCTCCACAATAGGAGCAGAGGCCCAGATTATTTATTCTCCTACGAGCTGCCAAGGCCAAACGTGCAGTGCCCACCTCAACCGGCTCTGGCCACGGAGAAGTTGTAGCCATGGGCTCCGGATTACGCGCCGATCTTCGTTGGTACCACAGGAGGTTGTCCAACCGGATTGCCATGCTGATGAGCTGGTAGAGTGACAGGTTGTCATCACGGCAGGCAAACTCCATCTGTACCTCCTCCCACAGTCCGCTGTGGAAAACGGTGACCAAAGCCGACTCGTTCCATCCGGAGGGGGCCGCAATCCTAGATCCCTGGCGTAGTCGGAGTAGACGCTCACCCTACCTCTCAGCCCTCCACAGGATGACCAAATACCGAGCCGGAGGAGGAGCGTGAAGCACTCGTAGGACTCGACCTCGGGTACGCCCGTTTCCCATACCGCGGCACCACAGTCCAGGGCCCGTCCAGTCAGTGCCGAGATGACGGTGGAATGCGGAGACAGCCTCAGCATAGCGAGCGAGGTACAGGTCGCGTTGAAGAAGGAATACATCTCGTTGGTGCGCCATCTAAGTGTTCCAGGAGGGACAGGGGTATTCTGCAGACCGGCTTAAACGGGACGGAGGCAGGTAGTGCTGGTGTGGGAACTGGTGCCGGAACCGGTGCTGGATGCTGGAGGGACTGCACATTTCCCTCTAAACGCAGGATGGTTGCGAGTACGTTGTCCATGGCGCTGCCGAGTCTGGAGACACAGTCCTCGTGACGCTGTCCCTACGATGGTATCCAGCTTTGCCTTTCCTGCTGTCTCATTTAGATGGGTTGATTATTCTGTCACATTGTATAATGAGGAGAAAGTGGCAGGAATATGAAATACTTATTTTTTTTTCTCTAGCCAAAATAGCGTACGTCATGAACATGATGGGGACGAAGCCCAAAACAAACACGTATATATATATATATATATAACACAGGGCTTTAACCCAAACAATGAGTGGGGTGTAAACCTCTATTAAGTACACAGGACCCGTAATAACAAGTCCGCAGTAACACAGTTACACGTAAGCCGATACAACAGAGCACAGGTACTCACAAGACCAACAGAGATGGAACAATAATGAGCAAGAATTTTCGGGAACAGAGGGCCCATATACAACATACTAATCAGGGGAATAGGAACCAGGTGTGCGTAATGAGACAAGACAGTCTGGGGTTGGTGGTGATGAATTCCAGTTCAGTGACGCCTAGAAGGCCGGTGACGTAGATCTTCGGAGCTGGTGAACGGAATGAGCAGAAGTACCAGGGGAAAACGTGACAGCAACCCGCAATGTGGAAACACTTCCCTGGTTTGGGATCGGTTTTTCTGCCTGACATGTTGGAAATGTGTCAGTGCTCAGATCATATGAATCTGTTGTCAGCCAATCAGCTAAGACCTCTAATATCTTATATTGGCCAGGGATCATTTCAACTTTGATCAAATATGTGTTCACTGTACATGGACTATAACCAATGAGTTTGTTGAGATACAGTAACATCTCATAAGGAATGATATGGTTGAATATTGTCTGGATTGTAAATCTGGACAAGACATCAGGATTTCAAACGTGGGGCAACACATCATGGGTGTTGGCCAATGGTCTGAAAACCAGACATTTCTGTTCCTGTACTGCACCAATACACATCATGGGTGTTGGTCAATGGTCTGAAAACCAAACATTTCTGTTCCAGAACAACACCAATACATTACACCTCACCCCATTTCTGTTCATGGACAGCACCAATACATTACACCTCACCCCATTTCTGTTCCTGGACAGCACCAATACATTACACCTCACCCCATTTCTGTTCATGGACAGCACCAATACATTACACCTCACCCCATTTCTGTTCATGGACAGCACCAATACATTACACCTCACCCCATTTCTGTTCATGGACAGCACCAATACATTACACCTCACCCCATTTATGTTCCTGTACTGCACCAATACATTACACCTCACCCCATTTCTGTTCATGGACAGCACCAATACATTACACCTCACCCCATTTCTGTTCATGGACAGCACCAATACATTACACCTCACCCCATTTCTGTTCATGGACAGCACCAATACATTACACCTCACCCCATTTCTGTTCATGGACAGCACCAATACATTACACCTCACCCCATTTCTGTTCATGGACAGCACCAATACATTACACCTCACCCCATTTCTGTTCATGGACAGCACCAATACATTACACCTCACCCCATTTCTGTTCATGGACAGCACCAATACATTACACCTCACCCCATTTCTGTTCATGGACAGCACCAATACATTACACCTCACCCCATTTCTGTTCATGGACAGCACCAATACATTACACCTCACCCCATTTCTGTTCATGGACAGCACCAATACATTACACCTCACCCCATTTCTGTTCATGGACAGCACCAATACATTACACCTCACCCCATTTCTGTTCATGGACAGCACCAATACATTACACCTCACCCCATTTCTGTTCATGGACAGCACCAATACATTACACCTCACCCCATTTCTGTTCATGGACAGCACCAATACATTACACCTCACCCCATTTCTGTTCATGGACAGCACCAATACATTACACCTCACCCCATTTCTGTTCATGGACAGCACCAATACATTACACCTCACCCCATTTCTGTTCCTGTACTGCACCAATACATTACACCTCCCCCCATTTCTGTTCCTGGACAGAATGGTCAAATGGAAACAAAAAAAGCTTTTTAGCAAAGTGCAATTTAATTGACTGATTGTGACTCATGTTGTTGGTATGTTGTCTTGCATCATTATTCCAGATTGCTAACCATCTCGTCCCTCCAGCTTCCTAATTAAAGCAGTAATTGTTGATGTGTTGTTGTTTCATCATTATTCCTGATAGTTAAGCACCTCCTCCCTCCAGCTTCCTGATTAAAGCAGTAATTGCATGACATTGATATTAGGGTTAGATGCTTATAGTTCAGCCTTATGCTGTCAGGGAGAGGGTGTTAATATTCTGTGTTCTCCCACTGATTTATGGGAAATGTGACTGCCAGTTCCATGACCCTGCGATAGTGTTATGTTTTCCCAACCCACCGGTCCCCCTCCGTCCCCGTTCTTCCCCCACTTCCCCCTCCGCTCCCCTCCAACCCCCTCCGCTCATCACTTTATGGGAATATGAGTTGTCCTGCCGACGGGGTATTGTCCTTGAGTTTCTAGGCAGGGAGTTGTCAGACTGCCGCTACTAGCCTCCAAAATCAATTTCAATCAGCATGGAGCGTAATATTATCAAATGTCAAGCACAGCTTCTTGGTGACTTCATTAGTCACGTGCAGTGTGAGAAACTATGCAGCATCTCAGTGGTCTGGTTGTCTACATATCTCAATCACCTGGTCTGGTTGTCTACATAACTCAATCACCTGGTCTGGTTGTCTACATAACTCAATCACCTGGTCTGGTTGTCTACATAACTCAATCACCTGGTCTGGTTGTTTACATAACTCAATCACCTGGTCTGGTTGTCTACATATCTCAATCACCTGGTCTGGTGTCTTCATATCTCAATCACCTGGTCTGGTGTCTTCATATCTCAATCACCTGGTCTGGTGTCTTCATAACTCAATCACCTGGTCTGGTTGTCTACATAACTCAATCACCTGGTCTGGTTGTTTACATAACTCAATCACCTGGTCTGGTTGTCTACATAACTCAATTACCTGGTCTGGTTGTCTACATAACTCAATCACCTGGTCTGGTTGTCTACATAACTCAATCACCTGGTCTGGTTGTCTACATAACTCAATCACCTGGTCTGGTTGTCTACATAACTCAATCACCTGGTCTGGTTGTCTTCATATCTCAATCACCTGGTCTGGTGTCTTCATATCTCAATCACCTGGTCTGGTTGTTTACATAACTCAATCACCTGGTCTGGTTGTCTACATATCTCAATCACCTGGTCTGGTGTCTTCATATCTCAATCACCTGGTCTGGTTGTCTACATATCTGAATCCCCTGGTCTGGTTGTCTTCATATCTCAATCACCTGGTCTGGTTGTCTACTGGACTGGTTGTATTGCCATCTTTCAGAATGATTGTCACTGGGTGGTTTGCGAGGCCGGGGAGCAGATGGAGGGAGGGGGGTTTATTGATGGGGTCTTCGCCTGCCCAGCTCTCTTGATATTGAAATGATTCCTGGGCAAATAAATCACATTTCGATTTGTTTGTAATTGAGCTGAATCGATTGGGTTGTCTGTAGAAGGGTAGGAGGGGTTGGGACGGGGGGGGGGGGGGGTCCGGAGGGGGGGATAGCGCTGCTCGGGGGAGCTCCCAGGGGAGGAATCAGAGACATCCGTCCAGAGAGGGTTATAGCTGGTGGAATGAGGGAATGGACTTCTGATTGTCTGAATAACTAAACATGAAGGGAAATGGCTACCATTCAAATTCAAGCACCCTATTCCCTAGGGAACATGTAAAGAATCTGGTGCTGAAGCCTTTCCAGTCAGGTTAGGAAATACAAATACTGGGTTAGGGTTAGGATATAGCATACTGGGTTAGGGTTAGGATATAGCAATACTGGGTGAGGATATAGGATGATTAGGTTAGGGTTAAGAAACATGATGTCTGGGTCAGGGTTAGGATAAAGGATAACTGGGTTAGGGTTAGGATACAGAATGACTGGGTTAGGGTGAAGATATAGGATGACTGGGTTAGGGTTAGGATACAGCATGACTGAGTTATGGTTAGGATATAGGATGCCTGGGTTAGGGTAAAGATATAGGATGACTGGGTTATGGTTAAGATACAGGGTTAGGGTTAGGATATAGCATTACTGGGTTAGGATATAGGATGACTGGGTTAGGGCGAAGATATAGGATGATTGGGTTAGGGTTAAGATACAGGATGACAAGATTAGGGTTAGGATATAGCAATACTGGGTTAGGGTATAGGATACAGGATGACTGGGTTAGTGTTAAGAAATAGTGAGTCAATGACTAATCAGTCCCTATGCTCCTCATATCATTCTGTTTGAATCACAGGCTGACATTCAATACTTTTGATCAGATCCTGACAGAACAACAGGTCTACAGCTTCTCAACATCCTATAATGATACTGATAATGACTATGACAATTATAAGGTTATTCTTCTTCACAGTCAGTTACATCCCCTAAGCTCGATGTCCGCGCCCCTGTGCCACTAAACAGTCTCCATTTGTGACCCGTTTCAGGAAACTAGGTGTATTTCGCTCGTCACTACTTCACAGGAGAGCCGTTTGAACGTAAAGAAATACATTTTAATATCCCCCCCGAAAACATTGGTCCAGAAATGCCTTCTGGAACATTTGAATGTTCATTTGCCTAAATAACAAGCGTGTATTCCATCTATAAATACAAATACATTTGTTAACTTCTTGACGCTAGGGGTCATATTTTTTTTTTTTTTTTAAATAACGTTCCCAAGGTAAACAGACTATTTCTCAGGTCTAGATCGTAGAATATGCATATAAATTACAGATTAGGATAGGAAACACTCCAAAGTTTCCAAAACTGTCAAAATATTGTCTGTGAGTATAACAAAACAGATTTTGCAGACGAAAATCTGAGGAAATCTAACCCGGAAGTGATTTAGATTTTTTTTAATCTGTGTTTCATTTCCCGTCTTTCTTCCATTTAAAGGGGTATCAACCATATTCCTTTTCCAATGGCTTCCTCAGGTTGTGACCAGGCTTTAGACATAGTTTCAGGCTTTTATTTTGAAAAATGAGCGAGATTTTTCAAAAGTAGTCAGGTGTCCTTTGATTAGTTCCTGCGTGCGAGAGGGGTAGCTCTTCATTTTCTTTCTCTCTTTTATTGAATAAGTTACGGTCCGGTTGAAATATTATCGATTATGTATGTTAACCTGATGAGGACAGAGGGCGCTGTTGTCACTTTGGGGGAAAAACATGCCCAATTTAAACGGTCTCGTACTCAATTCTTGCTCGTACAATATGCATATTATTATTACTATTGGATAGAAAACACTCTCTAGTTTCTAAAACCGTTTGAATTATATCTGTGAGTAAAACAGAACTCATTTGGCACAAACTTCCTGACCAGGAAGTGGAAAGTCTGAAATCGAGGCTCTGTTCTACTTCCTGCCTATAAATGGGCATGATACGTATTAGTATACATGCACTTCATACACCTTCCCCTGGATGTCAAGAGGCGGTGAGAGAAGAAATTGAGTGTTTATCTTGGTCTGAAGTGGAATACAAGCTCTTTGTATGACGTGTCACCCATTTCCTGTTTTCTGGAGGCACCTGGATTTGCCTTCTGATAAGCTGCCGTTATGGACGACTAATATCTCCGGCTTTGATTTTATTATATACATGTGACCATATCATCGTAAAGTATGTTTTTTCAATATAGTTTTATTAGATTTTTGAAATCTATTCGGGACGTTAGGCGTGTTGCGTTGTGTGCCTTTGTTCAGAAAGGAGAGCTTCGCGCCACTTGGCTAGTACGCTTGCTAATTCAAGAGGGAAAGAGGACATTCTAAATCCAAACAACGATTGTTCTTGACAAAGGACACCTTGTACAACATTCTGATGGAAGATCAGCAAAAGTAGGATCCATTTTATGATGTTATTTCATATATCTGTCGAACTGTGTACTATTCGTTTTGCGCCCAGGTTTTGGGCACTCGGTCGACATAACGTAAGCCTTATGTGGTAATGAAGTTATTTTTAGAATTCTAACACGGCGATTGCATTAAGAACTAGTGTGTCTATCATTTCCTATACAACATGTATTTTTTAGTTATGTTTATGAATAGCTATTTGGTCAGAATATGTGTGTCAGAAAAAGTGTCAGAAAAAAATCCGGACGTTGTGAGAAAAAGTAGCTACTTTAGCACAATGTATAACCACTGATTTCAGCTCTAAATATGCACATTTTCGAACAAAACATAAGTGTATGTATAACCTGATGTTATAGGACTGTCATCTGATGAAGAATATCAAGGTTAGTCAAAAATTATATATCTTTTACTGGTTTGTTACGATCGCTAACTTTTGCTACTGGGAAATGGCTTGTGTTTCTGGCTATTGTGGTAAGCTAATATAACGCTATATTGTGTTTTCGCTGTAAAACACTTAATAAATCGGAAATATTGGCTGGAATCACAAGATGCCTGTCTTTCATTTGCTGTACACTATGTATTTTTCAGAAATGTTTTATGATGAGTATTTAGGTATTTGGTGTTGGTGTCTGTAATTATTCTGTCTGCTTTCGGTGCAATTTCTGATTGTAGCTGCAATGTAAACTATGATTTATACCTGAAATATGCACATTTTTCGAACAAAACATAGATTTATTGAATAACATGTTATAAGACTGTCATCTGATGAAGTTGTTTGTTGGTTAGTTTGGTTGGTTCTTGGTTAGTTAGGTTGGCTTTGTGCATGCTACCTGTGCTGTGAAAAATGTCTGTCCTTTTTTGTATTTGGTGGTGAGCTAACATAAATATACGTGCTGTTTTCGCTGTAAAACATTTAAAAAATCGGACATGTTGGCTGGATTCACAAGATGTGTAACTTTCATTTGCTGTACTGGACTTGTTAATGTGTGAAAGTTAAATATTTCTAAAAAATATATTTTGAATTTCGCGCTCTGCCTTTTCAGTGGAATGTGGGAGGAGTTCCGCTAGCGGAACGCCAGAGTCAGACAGGTTAAAAACAACCTGAGGATTGATTATAAAAAACATTTGACATGTTTCTACGAACATTACGGATACTTTTTGGAATTTTCGTCGAACAGAACGAGGCTGTCTGAACATAACGCGCAACCCAAATGGCGTTTTTTTGTTATAAAAGTAATATTTATCGAACAAAAATAACATTTATTGTGTAACTGGGAGTCTCGTGAGTGCAAACATCCGAAGATTATCAAAGGTAAGCGATTTTTTTTATTGCTTTTCTGACTTTTGTGACCATGCTAATTTGGGGCTAGCTGTTCTAGCATTGATTGATACACTCACAAAAGCTTGGATTGCTTTCGCTGTAAAGCATATTTTCAAAATCTGACACGATAGGTGGATTAACAACAAGCTAAGCTGTGTTTTGGTATATTTCACTTGTGATTGCATGATTATAAATATTTTTTGTAATATTTTGCACCCTGCAATTCAGCGGTTGTTTATGATCCCGCTAAAGGGATCTGTAGCGCAGAGAGGTTAAGCCACAGAAAAAGTCAGCAGTGGGCGCGACATGAATTTGGATTGGTCTGCTCTCGTCTGTCTATTTGACTGCATAAGTGTTGCTCTCCACTTTCTGGAGGACTGAGTTTTTAAATCAGTGGAATTAGAGTGTATGAGTGATATGATAGCTAAGGAGACGGAGAAAATACCTGTCTTCAGATTACATCTTCAAACTAAGGGCAACCATGGCATCCGTGACAGGGATACGCGTCCACCCATGATGTATACGGGAAGATAGGGTAACATATTTCACATTTTGACAGAAAGAAGTTTTATTTCAAGTTAAAGTGTACTGTTAGCTACTGTCACAAACTGGCTTGAAGTTCATAGCAAAAAGGGAGATAAAGAATAACAACATATATTTATTAACTGATGTAAACTAAATGCAATTAACAATGGTGTATGAAGTCAGTAGTGTAAGTGAGTGTTTGCGTGTGTAAATGTGATAATGAGGGGTGCTGAAAGGTGCCAACGAAAACAACCTTCCACATAAATGCCACAACCAAAATCTGTAAGTGTGTGGGCATTGAGAGAGTCTCCTCAATAAATGGGGAAGAGGTTTATTTTTCCCGGGACACACCTGAGCCCATATCGCTGACGCTCCTCCCTGCTCCGCCCACCAATATCCTAAAACAAGAGCGAAGAGAAAGAATTCGGAGTGGGAGTGTCATCACCCCCCCCCCCCCAATAAAACCAGGGACCAAGGACCAACAAGGACCCCGGAACACCAGTCACACAAACAAAATACTGCCCAGGATCCTAATAGAAGACCCCCTGCATCCCACATTTCCCAGTCTGCGTCCCAAATCCAATGAGGGGGTATGTGTTCACACTTCCACTTGCCCCAGCCAACCTCGTCCTCCCCAGACCTCAGCAACCTTTAAGAGGAAAGAAGAAAACGAGCGAGACCAGAAGGGAACAGACAGGAGTGATAGAACAGGATAATACCAAACACAAAAAAACAGTGGTCAGTCACGTGGACATTCAAGAACAAGGCGCACGAGAGAGCGTGTCAGCAATGACATTATCAGTCCCCCGGATGTGCCGCACATCGAGATGGAATGCTTGTAAAAATAAACACCATCTCATTATCCTCTGGTTAGGACACATCATGGACCTCAAAATGGTGAGAGGGTTATGGTCCGTGTTGACCACAATAGGTACTACTCCCGACCCGACCTCGAAGTGTTGTATCGCCCATATGAGTGCTAGCGCTTCTTTTTCCACGACCGAGTAGTTCAACTGATAATGGTTAAACTTTTTGGAAAATAAACTAACAGGCCTCTCAACCCCAGACACATCTGCTTGCAGCAAAACTGCACCTGCTCCCACATGACCAGCATCCACCTGCAAGGTAAATGACAAATCCACGCGAGGAGCAGCCAGCACCGGAGTTGAGGTAAGCAACCTGTTTGCATCTTCAAAAACCTGTTGACAACGAGAAAACCATACGTAAACAGCATTAGCTTTCAGCAAATCTGTCAAGGGAGAAACCACAGTAGAGAAGTTCCTACAAAAACTATGGTAATAACCAATCATGCCCAAGTAACGCATCAGTTCCTTTTTAGTAGTTGGTGGTGGAAAAGCATCAATAGCTACCACTTTAGCCTGAACAGGACGTACTTCACCCTGCCCAACCATCTTTCCAATGTATGTAACGGTCACCTGAGCAAACTCACATTTAGCCAGATTGATCGTGAGGCAACCCGCAGCTAGGCAGTCAAAGAAGGCTTGAATATGGGACAGATGCTCCTCCCAAGTATCTGCATATATCACTACATCGTTCAGATAAACAGCGCACCCAGCCAGACCGGAGACAACCCTGTTCATACTTCGCTGAAAAGTGGCAGGTGCATTACGCAGGCCGAAACTCATAACCAAATACGAGTACAGACCAGAGGGTGTTATAAAGGCAGAGATTTCACGTGCCCTACTCGTCAGTGGCACCTGCCTGTAGCCCTTTAACAGGTCAAATTTGCTCACAAACCTAGCTGCTCTGACTTGATCAACGTAGTCCTCCATCCGAGGACGAGAAAATGAATCTTGCTTGATGACACTGTTTACCTTACGGTAGTCCGTACAAAGTTTTGTCCCATCCGGTTTACTGACTAAGATGCAGGGAGAAGCCCATCTGGAGAAAGAAGGCTCTGCTATATCACTCTTCAGCACGTACCTGACCTCAGCATCCAGACAATGCAGTTTCTCTGAAGAAACTATAGAACCGCTGACAAATCTCCAATGTCAATTTCGTGTTCTATTAAGTTTGTACGTGTAGGTGTATCAGAAAACAAACCTGGAAATCTCTGAATCAGACTGACCATCTCTTCCTGCCCATCAACAGGTAGATGAGCGAGAAGGCTGTCTAAAATATCCAGTGTCTCTGAATGTTTCAATCTACCCTGCAGTATGCAATAGTCGGGACCAGGAACATCTTTCTCCTCATGCACGGACCTGGCATGACAAGAACTCGGCGAAATGACGGTATTGGCCAAAAGAACAGGTTTACCGTCCTCTGTAGACTCCCACTGTTCAGCCTCAGAGGAACGTGCTGCGGTATCCCAGGAGGGCTACCCCGGGGGATGGTAATAGAGGTGAGGTACGTGAGGCGACGTTGGCTCCCTCTGCTGGGAATACGGGAGCTGAGCACCCCGACACGGACAGCTCTAAGTGGAGGTAATTAGAGGAAAGTGCCAACCAGCCGGGGAGGCCAAATAAAAGGAGCACGGTGGCACACCGCGGTAGAGAAGGAGAGACCGACATCAAGCAAAAGTAGAGAAGAATGACTGAGCAAAACCTAAGTGATTTTATTTATTTTCTGTCTTAGTAAAGATGTTTTTGCGGACTAAAGCCTCCCTGTCTCTGTGTCAATCTCTGCACGCTCAACCAAACACCCATGGTTTACCACATATGGTGGAGAATGCGGGCGTCTCAATAGCTTTGGGTGCCGCGGGGTCGAGCGTACAGAGATTACCATGGAGGAGCTGGTGGCTCAGCTTATCCTTAACCAGCAGAAGCAACAGACTCTCCAGGAGCACTGGAGGAGCAGCACCAACAACACCGCAGACTGGTAGTGTAGGTAGGATGGCTCAGGAGTCTGGCCCGAATCAGTTCCTGGTTCAGTTATTAACTTCTTATAGCTGGGTGGCAGTATTGAGTAGCTTGGATGAAAAGGTGCCCAGAGTAAACTGCCTGCTACTCAGGATCAGAGGCTAAGATATGCATATTATTAGTCAATTTGGATAGAAAACACACTGCATTTTCTAAAACTGTTTGAATGATATCTGTGAGTATAACATAACTTATATGGCAGGCAAAAACCTGAGATAAAATCCAAACAGGAAGTGGGAAATCTGAGGTTTGTAGGTTTGCCTATCCAATTTACAGTGGGATATTGGTCATATTGCACTTCTTAAGGCTTCCACTAGATGTCAACAGTCTTTAGAACCTTGTTTGATGCTTCTACTGTGAAGAATGAGGGAAGGAGAGCTCTTTGAGTCAGGTGTCTGGCATGAGCTGAACATGTGCGCTCACGTGGGAGCGACCTGCTTTCCATCGCATTTCTGAAAACAAAGGAATTCTCCGGTTGAAACATTATTGAAGATTTATGTTAAAAACATCCAAAAGATTGATTCTATACATCATTTGACATGTTTCTACGAACTGTAATGGAATTGTTTGACTTTCCGTCTGAACTGCGCGTCATGAATTTGGATTACTGGTCTGAACACGCGAACAAAATGAAGGTATTTGGACATAAATGATGGACTATATCGAACAAAAACAAACATTTCTTGTGGAACTGGGATTCCTGGGAGTTCTGATGAAGATCATCAAAGGTAAGTGAATATTTATAATGCTATTTCTGACTTCTGTTGACTCCAAAACATGGCGGATATCTTTATGGCTTATTTGGGCTCTGAGCACTGTACTCAGATTATAGCATGGAGTGCTTTTCCGTAAAGTTTGTTTTAAATCTGACACAGCGGTTGCATTAACCTGTCTAGAACTGGGGATCCGCTAGCGGTACCCCTTGCCAACAGCCAATGAAATTGCAGGGCGCCAAATTCAATCAACAGAAATCTCATAATTACATTTTCTCAAACATACAAGTATTAGGCACCATTTTAATGATAAAATTCTCGTTAATCCAACCACAGTGTTCTGATTTCAAAAAAGCTTTTTGGCGAAAGCAGAACATATCATTATGTTAGGTCAGCAACTAGTCACAGAAAGCATACAGCCATTTTCCAAGCAAAGCATTTTCCAAGAAATTTTGAATAAATTAATCACTAACCTTTGATGTTCTTCATCAGATGACACTCCCGGGACAACATGTTACACAATACATGTATGTTTTGTTCGATCAAGTTCATATTTATCTCCAAAAACCTCAGTTTACATTTGGCTTTGCCTCCAAAACATCCCGTGAATTTGCACAGAGCCACATCAAATCACAGAAATACTCATAATAAACATTAATAAAAGATACAAGTGTTATTCACAGATGTAAAGATATACTTCTCCTTAAGGGAGGAAGATGACGTGGAGTCGTATTTGAGAGAGAGGAAGGCACAGCGGGAAGGATGGCCCAAGCCCAAGTGGGCCAGTCTGTTGGCACCCTAACTTTCTGGGAAGGCCCAGAAGGCCTACTTTGATTTGAACACTGACCAGGCCGCAAATTATGAGGTACTCAAAACGGGAGATACTGAGCCGTTATGGGTTCAATATCGCACGCCGTGCACAACTGGTGCCTTTGACACCACCCTCTCCCACCGTGCTCAGATGAGCGACCTGGTGCTCCTGACCAAAGGCTGGCTGCTGACAAAAGTACCGTCCCTCCCAATGCTCGACAAGCTCGTCCTGGATAAATACCTTCGGACTCTGCCATACGAGATGAAGAAGATGGTGAGCATGCAGAACCCCCAGAGCCTGGAGGAATTGCTGACCGCGGTGGAAATTCACAAGAACAGCCAGGAACTGCTGAGAGGGGTCCGAGCGGAAAGAGGAGACGCGGCAAGGGAGACAAACAACAGAAAGAGAGGCGAGGAGCTGAAGGGGGCCCGGACGGAACCAGCCGAGGCTGTGAAGCGAGAGGGGGACCCAAACCAAACAACGTCGGCGGCTGCTGGACCGAGATCAGAGACGCTGCTATGAGTGCGGTGAGCCGGGGCACCTTGCATGGAGCTGTCCCGGCCGGGAGGAGGCCATGCACTTCGCATCACCCAGCTCTGGGGTAATCCGGATGCCGAGTTACATCACCTCCTGTTGACACCGAGACGGCCCATCAGATGGTTCCTGTGCGAATCGATGGCATTGACACCAGCGCTCTGCTGTAATTCTGCTTTGAAAGTTGATACATTTGTAAAATCGATCAACTTTTGAGAAAATCGCCTTTTTTGAATTTTTTGGTATCTAGTAAAGAGCTTTTCTTTGTCTACACCCATTACGTTTTTTTGCTGACGTCTAATGACACTTGCCATATCCAACGTTTGTTGTACACACATCACGTAACGTTATCTAACGAGCCAGCCAGCTAACGTTAGCTAGTTAAACAACAATGAACAAAGTCCAGTCAATGCCTAACATTTGTCTCTAACTAGAAAGCAAACAGCTCTGGGAAACAAATAATAATGTCCGCTATGGAGCCAGCCAGCTAACGTTAGCTAGCTAGCTAACAGTACACTTTAACTTCTTGTCAATAGGGGGGCGCTGTTTTCACTTTGGAAAAAATCGTGCCCAAATTAAACAGCCTCATACTCTGTTCTAGATCATACAATACGCATATTATTATTACTATTGGATAGAAAACACTCTCAAGTTTCTAAAACTGTTTGAATTATATCTGTGAGTAAAACAGAACTCATTTGGCAGCAAACTTCCATACAGGAAGTGAAAAATCTGAAAACGAGGCTCTGTTTCAGGGCCTGCCTATTCAACTGGCAATTATTTATCGGTATGTATGCACTTCATATACCTTCCACTAGATGTCAACAGGCAGTGGAAGGTTGAATGGGGTGTCTAGCTTGATCTGAGGCCGAATAAGAGCTTTTGGAGTGACAGGTCCGGTATTTTCTTTGTATTCGACGGCGCGCGGGGGACCTCGACATTGTCTTCTGAAAAGCGTTCGGTATACACGGCGAATATCTCCGGCTCTGATTTTATTTGATACATATGAGAAAAACATCATAAAGTAGGTTTTTTCAACCGAGTTTTATCAGTTTATTCAACGTTTAACAACACTTAGGTGTGTCCAATTTACTCATTACGATTTAAAAAGTTAAAAGAGGTGTGTTTTATGTTATCATTTGTAGAACGTGAATTGTTTACCGTGTGCATTCGTTTTCTGAGCGAGTTTTCGAGACTTCATGTTTGTTGTTTTTTCAAGTGTACTGTGATCCTTTCTCAGTAAAGTATTATGTTTATCCTTAACCACTGATTCCTCATCTGGTATCTTCTCTTCTCTGGGTCCAACCTCACCATGTCACAGGTGTTATGTTCCATAAATCACCATTATACCATCAGATCATTCATCAGAGGGTTACGGTTAGGGTTAGTCTAAGATCTGCCTCTCTCTGAGTTGATGGTATAATGTCCACAGTACACTTGAAATAACAACAAACACTAAAGCCTCTTGGACCCTAGTCATAGACTGTTCTCTCTGCTACCGCACGGCAAGTGGTACCAAGCGTTACCGGAGCTCCAAGTCTAGGTCCAAGAGGCTTCTTAACAGCTTCTACAAGCCATAAGACTACTGAACATCTAATCAAATAGCTACCCAGACTATTTGCATTGCCCCCCCCCCCTCTTTTACGCCGCTGCTACTCTGTTATTATCAATGCATAAGTTACTTTAATAACTCTACCTACATGTACATATTACCCCAACTTACCGGTGCCCCCGCACATTGACTCTGTACTGGTACCCCCTGTATATAGCCTCCACATTGACTCTGTACCATAACACCCTGTATATAGCCTCCACATTGACTCTGTACCGTAACACCCTGTATATAGTCTCCACATTGACTCTGTACCGGTACCCCCTGTATATAGCCTCCACATTGACTCTGTACCGTAACACCCTGTATATAGTCTCCACATGGACTCTGTACTGGTACCCCCTATGTATATAGCCTCCACATTGACTCTGTACCGGTACCCCCTGTATATAGCCTCCACATTGACTCTGTACCGTAACACCCTGTATATAGCCTCCACATTGACTCTGTACCGGTACCCCCTGTATATAGCCTCCACATTGACTCTATACCGGTACCCCTGTATATAGCCTCCACATTGACTCTGTACCGGTACCCCCTGTATATAGCCTCCACATTGACTCTGTACTGGGAACCCTTCTATATAGCCTCCACATTGACTCTGTACCGTAACATCCTGTATATAGCCTCCACATTGACTCTGTACCGGTACCCCCTGTATATAGCCTCCACATTGACTCTGTACCAGTACCCCCTGTATATAGCCTCCACATTGACTCTGTACCGGTACCCCCTGTATATAGCCTCCACATTGACTCTGTACCAGTACACCCTGTATATAGTCTCCACATTGACTCTGTACCGGTACCCCCTGTATATAGCCTCCACATTGACTCTGTACCAGTACACCCTGTATTTAGCCTCCACATTGACTCTGTACCGTAACATCCTGTATATAGCCTCCACATTGACTCTGTACAGGTACCCCCTGTATATAGCCTCCACATTGACTCTGTACCAGTACCCCCTGTATATAGCCTCCACATTGACTCTGTACCGGTACCCCCTGTATATAGCCTCCACATTGACTCTGTACCGGTACCCCCTGTATATAGCCTCCACATTGACTCTGTACCGGTACCCCCTGTATATAGTCTCCACATTGACTCTGTACCGTAACATCCTGTATATAGCCTCCACATTGACTCTGTACCGGTACCCCCTGTATATAGCCTCCACATTGACTCTGTACCGGTACCCCCTGTATATAGTCTCCACATTGACTCTGTACCCGTACACCCTGTATATAACCTCCACATTGACTCTATACCGGTACCCCCTGTATATAGCCTCCACATTGACTCTATACCGGTACACCCTGTATATAGCCTCCACATTGACTCTGTACCGGTACCCCCTGTATATAGCCTCCACATTGACTCTGTACCGGTACCCCCTGTATATAGCCTCCACATTGACTCTGTACCGTAACACCCTGTATATAGCCTCCACATTGACTCTGTACCGGTACCCCCTGTATATAGTCTCCACATTGACTCTGTACAGGTACCCCCTGTATATAGCCTCCACATTGACTCTGTACCAGTACCCCCTGTATATAGCCTCCACATTGACTCTGTACCGGTACCCCCTGTATATAGTCTCCACATTGACTCTGTACTGGGAACCCTTCTATATAGCCTCCACATTGACTCTGTACTGGTATCCCTTCTATATAGCCTCCACATTGACTCTGTACCGGTACCCCCTGTATATAGCCTCCACATGACTCTGTACCGTAACATCCTGTATATAGTCTCCACATTGACTCTGTACTGGTACCCCCTGTATATAGTCTCCACATTGACTCTGTACTGGGAACCCTTCTATATAGCCTCCACATTGACTCTGTACTGGTATCCCTTCTATATAGCCTCCACATTGACTCTGTACCGGTACCCCCTGTATATAGTCTCCACATTGACTCTGTACCGGTACCCCCTGTATATAGCCTCCACATTGACTCTGTACCGATACCCCCTGTATATAGCCTCCACATTGACTCTGTACCGGTACCCCCTGTATATAGCCTCCACATTGACTCTGTACTGGTACCCCCTGTATATAGCCTACACATTGACTCTGTACCGTAACATCCTGTATATAGCCTCCCCATTGACTCTGTACCGGTACCCCCTGTATATAGCCTCCACATTGACTCTGTACCGTAACACCCTGTATATAGCCTCCACATTGACTCTGTACCGGTACCCCCTGTATATAGCCTCCACATTGACTCTGTACCGGTACCCCCTGTATATAGCCTCCACATTGACTCTGTACCAGTACCCCCTGTATATAGCCTCCACATTGACTCTGTACCGGTACCCCCTGTATATAGCCTCCACATTGACTCTGTACCAGTACACCCTGTATATAGTCTCCACATTGACTCTGTACCGGTACCCCCTGTATATAGCCTCCACATTGACTCTGTACCGTAACATCCTGTATATAGCCTCCACATTGACTCTGTACAGGTACCCCCTGTATATAGCCTCCACATTGACTCTGTACCAGTACCCCCTGTATATAGCCTCCACATTGACTCTGTACCGGTACCCCCTGTATATAGCCTCCACATTGACTCTGTACCGGTACCCCCTGTATATAGCCTCCACATTGACTCTGTACCGGTACCCCCTGTATATAGTCTCCACATTGACTCTGTACCGTAACATCCTGTATATAGCCTCCACATTGACTCTGTACCGGTACCCCCTGTATATAGCCTCCACATTGACTCTGTACCGGTACCCCCTGTATATAGTCTCCACATTGACTCTGTACCCGTACACCCTGTATATAACCTCCACATTGACTCTGTACCGGTACCCCCTGTATATAGCCTCCACATTGACTCTATACCGGTACCCCCTGTATATAGCCTCCACATTGACTCTATACCGGTACACCCTGTATATAGCCTCCACATTGACTCTGTACCGGTACCCCCTGTATATAGCCTCCACATTGACTCTGTACCGGTACCCCCTGTATATAGCCTCCACATTGACTCTGTACCGTAACACCCTGTATATAGCCTCCACATTGACTCTGTACCGGTACCCCCTGTATATAGTCTCCACATTGACTCTGTACAGGTACCCCCTGTATATAGCCTCCACATTGACTCTGTACCAGTACCCCCTGTATATAGCCTCCACATTGACTCTGTACCGGTACCCCCTGTATATAGTCTCCACATTGACTCTGTACTGGGAACCCTTCTATATAGCCTCCACATTGACTCTGTACTGGTATCCCTTCTATATAGCCTCCACATTGACTCTGTACCGGTACCCCCTGTATATAGCCTCCACATGACTCTGTACCGTAACATCCTGTATATAGTCTCCACATTGACTCTGTACTGGTACCCCCTGTATATAGTCTCCACATTGACTCTGTACTGGGAACCCTTCTATATAGCCTCCACATTGACTCTGTACTGGTATCCCTTCTATATAGCCTCCACATTGACTCTGTACCGGTACCCCCTGTATATAGTCTCCACATTGACTCTGTACCGGTACCCCCTGTATATAGCCTCCACATTGACTCTGTACCGATACCCCCTGTATATAGCCTCCACATTGACTCTGTACCGGTACCCCCTGTATATAGCCTCCACATTGACTCTGTACTGGTACCCCCTGTATATAGCCTACACATTGACTCTGTACCGTAACATCCTGTATATAGCCTCCACATTGACTCTGTACCGGTACCCCCTGTATATAGCCTCCACATTGACTCTGTACTGGTACCCCCTGTATATAGCCTACACATTGACTCTGTACCGTAACATCCTGTATATAGCCTCCACATTGACTCTGTACCGGTACCCCCTGTATATAGCCTCCACATTGACTCTGTACCGGTACCCCCTGTATATAGCCTCCACATGACTCTGTACCGTAACATCCTGTATATAGCCTCCACATTGACTCTGTACTGGTATCCCTTCTATATAGCCTCGCTACTGTTATATTACTGCTGCTCTTTAATTATTTGTTACTTTTATTTCTTATTTTTCTTTAGGTATTTTTCTTCAAACTACATTGTTGGTTAAGGGCCTGTAAGTAAGCATTTCACTGTAAGGTCTACCTACACCTGTTGTATTTGGCACATGTGACAAATACGATTTGATTATGTTATATTAACCACCATTATAAAACAGATCCTTCATTAGAGGGTTAGGGTTATGGTTATGGTTAGTATAAGGGTTATGGTTAGGGTTATGGTTAGGCTTAGGGTATTACACTAGAGTAAATTAGGGATACACAGTACTGTGTACAGAAAGCTTGATGCTTGCTGAGTTAACTAACGCCTCACAAACCCGGATCCGGGATCCCCCCCATCACAAAAGCTGACTAGCATAGCCTAGCCTAAAGTTACAGGGATATCATAAAATAAAATGTTCATGAAATCACAAGTCCAAGACACCAAATGAAAGATACAGATCTTGTGATTCAAGCCATCATCTCTGATTTTTAAAATGTTTTACAGGGAAGACACAATATGTAAATCTATTAGCTAACCACGTTAGCAAAAGACAACACTTTTCTTACTCCACCATTTTCTTACTGCATCAGTAGCTATCACAAATTCGACCAAATAAAGATATAAATAGCCACTAACCAAGAAACAACCTCATCAGATGACAGTCTGATAACATATTTATTGTATAGCATAGGTTTTGTTAGAAAAATGTGCATATTTCAGGTATAAATCATAGTTTACAATTGCAGCCCCCATCACAACTCTCCCCAAAGCGACTAGAATAACTACAGAGACCATCGTGTATTAGCTAATTACTCATCATAAAACATTTCTTAAAAATACACAGCGTACAGCAGATGAAAGACACAGATCTTGTGAATATAGCCAATATTTCAGATTTTCTAAGTGTTTTACAGCGAAAACACAATATAGCGTTATCTTAGCTTACTACAATAGTCAGTCACACAGCAGCATTGATTCAAGGCAAAAATAGCAATAACGTTATAAACCACCAAACGCTATTAATTTTTTCACTAACCTTCTCAGAATTCTTCAGATGACAGTCCTGTAACATCATATTACACAATTCATATAGAGTTGGTTCGAAAATGTGCATATTTAGCCGCACAATTCGTGGTTACACAACGTGATTTGTGGGCAAAAAATCAAGCAATCTGTCCTGCGCCATCTTGGAAAGGCACCTATTCTTATCGAAAGCTATTCATAAACTTGACTAAAAAAATACAGGTTGGACAGCAATTGAAAGACAAATTAGTTCTTAATGCAATCGCTGAGTTAGATTTTTAAAATTAACGTTAATAGACATACAGTGTGCGTTACAGCCAGACTAGTGCCGCAATAATGGCGGACAAATACGTTTACATTTTTCCACATAAATACGGAATAACATCATAAATAGCTCTTACTTTTGGACGAGCTTCCATCAGAATCTTGGCGAAGTGGTCCTTTGTCCAAAATAATTGTTGCTTGGTTGTAAAACGTCGTGTTCAACTTCAGAAATAGCAGCTAACAAGTAGCTATGAGGCCACAGCATGCCCAAATCTTCAAACTCAATACTAAGGAAATTCCGAAAATAGCAATATACTCGCATAAACTGATATAACTCGGTTTAAAATAACTTCGTTATGATGTTTCTAACACCTATAACGAATTAAATTACAGATGGATATATCTAAGGTCGATAACTGAGCGTTTCAAAACGCCATCCTGAGGTCTTGCTTTGCGTAATGGCGAGCGTTGAAAAGAGAGGACACCTCGCTCCTTGGCCTTTTATAACCTCTGAGTACTACGTAGAAAGTCCATTCCACTTCTCATTGGTTACTGACATCCAGGGGAAGGCGGGTGCAGTTCATGTCGACCCATAGGATACAAACAGAGCTTTAAACTGATCTGAGAGCAGAGCCTAGTTTTCAGACCTTCGCAGTTCCTGTCATGGATTTCGCTGTAGAAAGAGTTCTGTTTCACCCACAGACATAATTCGAACGGTTTTAGAAACTAGAGAGTGTTTTCTATCCAATAGTAAGAATAATATGCATATTGTACGAGCAAGAATTGAGTACGAGGCCGTTTAAATTGGGTACGCTTTTGTGCTATGTCGAAATGGCACCCCCCTAGTGGCAAGAAGTTATTAATTAAGCAATTACAATCCCATCATGCTTAGGGTCATGTAAAAAAATGATGAGTCATTATTTTGGCTACCATGGCTATGCCCCTATAGGATGACAATGTCCCCCATTCACAGGGCACAAGTGGTCACTGAATGGTTTGAGCATGACAACGATGTAAAACATGGCCATCTCAGTCACCAGATCTCAACCCAGTTTATGGGAGAATCCAGAGCTGCGTATAAGACCGCAAATTCCACCACCATCAGCAAAACACCAAAATATTGAATCTTTCGTGGAAGAATGGTGTCTCATCCCTCCACTAGAGTTCCAGACACTTGTAGAATCTATGCCAAGGTGCATTGAATCTGTTCTGGCTGGTGGTCTCTATTAAGAGACTTTATGTTGGCGATTCCATTATTTTGGCAGTTACTTGTAGATGGGAAATTACCTTTACATTTATATTGTGAAATCTGTATTTCTTCAGCAGATTGAATAGAGCCGGTAATAATACTTGTTTCATTTGGAGATGTCAGTTGGAATCTTATTCAAGACAACAACATTATAAACCATATAGTGAAACATCAATAGAAATAGAATGTGTGTGAGTGCGTGGTATCTCCCTCTCCTTCCCGGGCTGCTGTGTGTAAATAAGCATAGTCCCCTCGAAGGCAGGTCACAACACCCATCCATCTCCTTCTGCTCCAGGTGATCCTCCCCCTCACTCTCCCCCTCACTGCTATAACAGCAAAGGGGGGACAAACTCCAAATTAATGGCCATGATTTTGGATTGAGATGTTCAACAAGCAGTATATACATATTAAATGGGTAAAACAGTAGGTCACATTATTAAAGTGACCAGTGTTCAAGGACTATGTACATAGGTCAACTACCTCTAAGGTGCAGGGCAGAGTAACCGGGTGGTAGCCGGCTAGTGAGAGTGACTAAGGCCAAGGCATGGTACTGGGTGGAGGCCGGAGAGTGTTGGCTATTTAAAACTTCTTAAGGTTAGGCGTCCCTCTAGCAGGACAACTTCCGGTGAAACTAGAGGGCGTGCAATTCAAATAAATAATCATAAAAATTATGGATATTAAACATTTAGGTACATACAAGTGTCTTATATCGGTTGAAAGCTTAAATTCTGGTTAATCTAACTGCACTGTCCGATTTACAGCCATTACAGCGAAAGCATGCCATGCGAATGTTTGAGGACGGCACCCCACATCAAAATATTTTTCCACCGGCACAGGTTTCATAAATTCACAAAGTGATTAAATATTCACTTTTTGAAAATCTTCCTCTGATTTGTCATCCAAAGGGTCCCAGCTATAACATGTAGTGTCGTTTTGTTAGATAAAATTATTCTTATATCCCAAAAAGTCAGTTTGGTTGGCGCCATCGATTTGAGTAATCCACTTGTTCAACATGCAGGATGGAATCCGAAAATCTACCAATAAACGATTCAACAAGTGAAAATAAGTTTCTATTTAATCCTCAGATACCCTAAAATGTAATCAAACTATAATATTTCTTACGGAAAGAAGTATGTTCAATAGGAGGTGCATCCTTTCTTCATGGTGCGCGCAAACACATATTTCCAAGTATGTGTCCCTGTACTAAAACTGATATTTCTTATTTGTTTTGGAAGTTACAAGCCTGGAACCTTGAACATAGACTGCTGACATCTTGGGGAAGCCATAGGAATTGCATCCCGAGAGCAAATTTTCAGAATGCCCTTAGACCATCCTCTTACAGTGGGAAGTATCTCTCAAAAAAATGATCCTGTTGGTTTTTCTTTGGATTTTCTCCTACCATATCTATTGTGTGATATTCTCCTACATTATTTTAACCTTTCTAGAAACTTCAATGTGTTTTTTTCCCAATGGTACCAATTATATGCATATCTTGGCTTCAGGGCCTGAGCAACAGGCAGTTTACTTTGGGCACGTCATTCAGGCGGAAATTGAGAATAAATGGGCCTAGCCCTAACTAACAGTCTGATAGAGATAGAAACTGTTTTTCAGTCATTCACTCCCAGCTTTGATGCACTTGTACTGACCTCGCCTTCTAGATGGTAGTGGGGTGAACAGGTCCTGTCTCGGGTGGTTGAGGTCCTTAATAACCTTCTTGACCTTCTTGTGACGCAGGGTCCAGTATATGTCCTGGAGTTCAGGCAGTGTGCCCCCGGTGATGTGTTGGGCAGACCTGTACCACCCTCTGGAGAGCTTTGCAGTTGCAGACGGTGCAGTTGCCATACCAGGCGGTGATCCAGCCCGACAGGATGCTCTCAATGGTGCATCTGTAAAAGTTTGAGGTTGTAAGGGGCCAAGCCAAATTTCTTCAGCCTCCTGAGGTTGAAGAGGTGCTTTTTGAAGGCTGAGCTGTCGTTAATGAACAGCATTCTTACGTACTGTAGGTACTCCTCTTGTCCAGATGGGACAGTGTACAGTGTGATGACGATTGCGTCATCTGTGGATCAATTCAGGCGGTATGCAAATTGCAGTGGGTCTAGGGTGTCGGGTAAGGTGGAGGTGATATGATCCTTATTAACTAGCCACTCAAAGCACTTCATGATGACAAAAGTGAGTGCTATGGGGCGGTAGTCATTTAGTTCAGTTACCTTTGCTTTCTTGTGTACAGGAGCAATGGTGAACATATTGAAGCAAGTGGGGACACCAGACTGGGATATGGAAAGATTGAATATGTCCATAAACACTCCAGCCAGCTGATCTGCACATCTTCTGAGGCCTGGCAAGGGTTAACACGTTTAAATGTCTTCCTGTCATTGGCCACAAAGAACGAAGCTCACAGTCCATGGGAAGGTGTTTAGCTTGTCCGTGATTGTCTGGAGTCCCTGCCACATAAGTCTCGTGTCTGAGCCATTGAATTACTACTCTACTTTGTCCCTGTACTGACGTTTTGCCTGTTTCATTCGCTTACGAAGGGCATAACTGGACTGTTTGTACTCAACCATATTCCCAGTCACCTTGCCGTGGTTAAATGTGGTGGTTCAGGCTTTCAGTTTTGCGCAAATGCTGCCGTCTAACCACGGTTTTTGCTTTGGGTAGGTTTTAATAGTCACAGTGTGAAGAACATCCCCTATACACTTCCTGATGAACTGTTATTGTTGTTCTCAGAGGCAACCTGAAACAGTGATGGGGGATGTGATCAAAACAATCTTGAAGCATGGATTCCTATTACCACTGGAACTTCCTGTTTGAGTTTCTGCCTATAGGTAGGGAGGAGATGATCTGATTTACCAAAGGGGGAGGGGCTTGTTGTCCCGGAAAGGGTAGTAGCAATGGTTGAGAGAATTTTCTTCAGGCGGTGTGTTGATAAAACTTTGATAGGGTTTCCTTCAGGTTTGCTTGATTGAAGTCCCCAGCTACTTTAAATGAGGCCTCAGGATATACGGTTTCCAGTTTGCACAAAGTCCAATGTAGTTCCTTGAGAGAAGTACTGGTTTCAGCTTGAGGAGGAATATACATGCCTGTGTCAATAATCAAAGAGAATTCTCTCGGTTGGAATTTGATTGTGAGGTATTCTAGGACGGTGAACAAAATCCCACCACGAATAGTTAATCATGAAACATACACCTCCGACTCTCTTCTTCCTTGAGAATTCTTTATTCCTGCCTCGCGATGTTCTGAGAACCCAGCTGGCTGTATGGACGGGGACAGCTATGAAAAGCCAACTGACATTTACTCCTGAGGTGCTGACCTGTTGCACCCTCGACAAAAACTGTGATTATTATTATTTGACCCTGCTGGTCATCTATCAACATTTTATCATCTTGGCCATGTTGTGTTATAATCTCCACCCAGCACAGACAGAAGAGGACTAGCCACCCCTCATAGCCTGGTTCCTCTCTAGGTTTCTTTCTAGGTTCTGTCCTTTCTAGGGATATTTTCCAAGCCACCATGCATCTACACCTGCATTGCTTGCTGTTTGGGGTTTTAGGCTGGGTTTCTGTACAGCACTTTGTGACATCATCTGATGTAAGAAGGGATTTCTAAATAAATGTGATTGATTGATGGTATGGGTTATTGATCGAGTTAGGCTAACCCAAAGATATCATGATATTGTTTGTCACGTTCGTCTTCCTCCTCGGCTGAGGAGAAGTTTTTAAGGATCGGAGGACCAATATGCAACGTGGTATGTGTTCATCTTGATATTTATTAACACAGAGAACACAAACTATACAAAAATAACAAACGAACAACGAACGTGAATCTATAATAAGAAATGTGCTGACACAAGCAACTAACATAGACAATCACCCACAACCCACAATGACAAAACATGCTACCTAAATATGGTTCCCAATCAAAGAAAACGACTAACACCTGCCTCTGATTGAGAACCATATCAGGCCAAACACAAAAACAGACAAACTAGACAATACGACATAGAATGCCCACTCAGATCACACCCTGACCAAACAAAACATATAAACATACAAAGCAAACTATGGTCAGGGCGTGAGAGTACCCCCCCCCCAAGGTGCGGACTCCGGCCGCAAAACCTAAACCTATAGGAGGGTCTGGGTGGGCATCTGTCCGCGGTGGCGGCTCTGGCGCGGGACGTGGACCCCACTCCACCATAGTCATTGCCCGCTTCCGTAACCTCTTTGGAGCAGCGACCCTCGCCGCCGACCTTGGACTGGGAACCCACTGGACTGAGGGGCGCCTCTGGACTGAGGGGCAGCTCCGGACTGAGGGGCAGCTCCGGACTGAGGGGCAGCTCCGGACTGAGGGGCAGCTCCGGACTGAGGGGCAGCTCCGGACTCAGGGGCAGCTCCGGACTGCAGGGCAGCTCCGGACTGACGGATGGCTCTGTAAACATACAAAGCAAACTATGGTCAGGGTGTGACATTGTTATTGATCGAGATGGGCCAACCCATAGATGTAGTATTGATTATTATTTATATCCGGAGATATAGAAGGAGATCCTCATCCAGGGAAATTAGCTAGTAATATACTTGGAAGTGGTGGGTGGTATGCAAGCCAACTGAGTCGGACTAAGAGTCCACTCCAAATACCTCTTCTCCACTAAAGGCGTCTTGGAGCAGTCTCCGGTGTGGAACAAAGGATACAATTAAGGAGAGTCGTATTTCTGGTTGAAATGCTGGTGAGTCAACGTCAATATAATATCAATAAGTTATTTCCGACTGTATGTAATCATGCTGTCGCGACTTCTACCGAAGTCGGGTCCTCTCCTTGTTCGGCGGTCGAAGTCACCGGTCTTCCAGCCATCGCCGATCCTTTTTTCATTTTCCATTTGTTTTGTCTTGTTTTCCCACACACCTGGTTTTCATTCCCTCATTACGTGTTGTGTATTTAACCCTCTGTTCCCCCCATGTCTTTGTGTGGTATTGTTAGTTGTAAGTGCTTGTACACATTGCTGTCTGGTGCGCGACGTTTTTTTACCCATTATTTATTATTCTGGATGCCGGTGGTTATATATATATATTAAACTGCTCCGGTTATTACCCAGTTCTGCTCTCCTGCGTCTGAATTCGCTGCCACCAGTTACGCACCCCTTACACATGCAAAGGACGTCTTGAGCTAATAATGTGAGAAATAACACACACAAAAAATTATACAGTAAATTGCTTAACTTCTCTGCGCTAAGGATCCCTTTTACGGGATCATTTTCCTAAACAACCGCTAGAATTGCAGGGCACCAAATGCAAAAAAATTACTAAAAATATTTATAATCATGCAATCACAAGTGAAATATACCAAAACACAGCTTAGCTTGTTGTTAATCCACCTATCGTGTTAGATTTTGAAAATATACTTTACAGCTAAAGAAATCCAAGCTTTTGTGAGTGTAGCAATCAATGCTACAACAGCTAGCCCCAAATTAGCATGGTCACGAAAGTCAGAAAAGCAATAAAATGAATCGCTTACCTTAGATAATCTTCGGATGTTTGCACTCACGAGACTCCCAGTTACACAATAAATGTTATTTTTGTTCGATAAATATTACTTTTATAACTAAAAAACGGCATTTGGGTTACGCGTTATGCTGAGAAAACTACAGCCTCGTTCCGGTCCTGAAAGGCAGAAGAAAATTCCCAAACGTATCAGATTAAAAAATATTACAAAAAATATTTATAATCATGCAATCACAAGTGAAATATACCAAAACACAGCTTAGCTTGTTGTTAATCCACCTATCGTGTCAGATTTGGAAAATATACTTTACAGCGAAAGAAATCCAAGCTTTTGTGAGTGTAGCAATCAATGCTACAACAGTTAGCCTTATATTAGCTTGGTTAGCTTGGTCACAAAAGTCAGAAAAGCAATAAAATGAATCGCTTACCTTTGATAATCTTGTTTGCACTCACGAGACTCCCAATTACACAATTAACTTCTTCTGGCTGCAAGCCCGACGTCGGTACACTTATGACAACAGCCAGCTCAAGTGCAGGGAGCGAAATTCAAAATATATATTTTTTTTAAATATTTAACTTTCACACATTAACAAGTCCAATACAGCATATGAAAGGTACACATCTTGTGAATCCAGCCAACATGTCCGATTTTTAAAATGTTTTACAGGGAAGACACAATATGTAAATCTATTAGCTAACCACGTTAGCAAAAGACACCACTTTTTTTACTCCAACAGTTTTTTACTCCATCAGTAGCTATCACAAATTCGACCAAATAAAGATATAAATAGCCACTAACCAAGAAACAACTTCATCAGATGACAGTCTGATAACATATTTATTGTATAACATATGTTTTGTTAGAAAAATGTGCATATTTCAGGTATAAATCATAGTTTACATTGCAGCTACAGTCAGAAATTGCACCGAAAGCAGCCATAATAATTACAGGCACCAACGTCAAATACCTAATTACTCATCATAAAACATTTCTGAAAAATACATAGTGTACAGCAAATGAAAGACAGGCATCTTGTGATTCCAGCCAATATTTCCGATTTATTAAGTGTTTTACAGCGGAAAAAAAATGTAGCGTTATATTAGCTTAGCACAATAGCCAGAAACACTTGGGCGCCGGCGACTACGACAGATATATGAAATAACATCATAAAATGGGTCTTACTTTTGCTGATCTTTCATCAGAATGTTGGACAAGGTGTCCTTTGTCCAGAAC
Organism: Salvelinus namaycush; assembly: GCF_016432855.1. Classification (NCBI taxonomy): domain Eukaryota; kingdom Metazoa; phylum Chordata; class Actinopteri; order Salmoniformes; family Salmonidae; genus Salvelinus; species Salvelinus namaycush. The sequence continues at coordinate 114,983 of NW_024061466.1, forward strand.
AGTCGTTGTTTGGATTCAGAACGGCAACTTTCCCTCTTCATTTAGCAAGCGCGCTAGCCGGGTGGCACGACACTCTCCATGTCAACAAACGGAAGAGAACGGAACACGGCAAAACTCCCGAAAAAATTTCAATAATCTGATGAAACTATATTGAAAAAACATACTTTACGATGATATGGTGACATGTATCAAATAAAATCAAAGCCGGAGATTGTAGTCGCCTATAACGGCAGATAAACAAAAGGCAATGCCACTGTCCAGCTCGCGCTCTTCAGAGTACCGAAAATGGGGGACACGTCATTCCAAGATGATGTGTTCCATCTCAGACGAAGATAATCACCTCATTTCTTCTCTCACAGCCTCTTGACACCCAGAGGAAGGTGTATGACGTGCATGTATACTAATAGGTCTTGTGCCCATTTATAGGCAGGAAGAAGAACAGAGCATCGATTTCAGACTTTCTACTTCCTGGTCAGGAAATGTGCTGCAGAATGAGTTCTGTTTCACTCAGAGAAATAATTCAAACGCTTTCAGAAACTAGATAGTGTTTTCTATCCAATAGTAATAATAATATGCATATTGTACGAGCAAGAATTGAGTACGAGGCCGTTTGAAATGGACACCTTTTATCTGGCTACTCAATACTGCCCCTTGCAGCCCAAACAGGTTAACCTGTCTAGGAGGGGGGTGCCGCTAGCGGCACTCCTCCCACATTCCACTGAAAAGGCAGAGCGCGAAATTCAAAAAAAATATTTTTTTAAAATATTTAACTTTCACACATTAACAAGTCCAATACAGCTAATGAAAGACACAGATCGTGTGAATCCAGCCAACATGTCCGATTTTTAAAATGTTTTACAGGGAAGACACAATATGTAAATCTATTAGCTAAACACCTTAGCAAAAGACACCATCTTTTCTTTGTCCACCAACACCACTAGCTATCACCAATTCGGCTAAACTAAGATATTGATAGCCACTAACCAAGAAAAAACCTCATCAGATGACAGTCTGATAACATATTTATGGTATAGGATAGGTTTTGTTAGAAAAATGTGCATATTTCAGGTAGAAATCATAGTTTACAATTGCACCCACCGTCACAACTAGACTAGAATAAATACATAGAGCAACGTGTATTACCTAATTACTAATCATCAAACATTTCGTAAAAATACACAGCATACACTAATCGAAAGACACAGATCCTGTGAATACAGACAATATTTCAGATTTTCTAAGTGTCTTACAGCGAAAACACAATAAATCGTTATATTAGCATACCACATGTGCAAACATTACCAGAGCATTGATTCTAGCCAAAGAGAGCGATAACGTCAACATCGCCAAAATATATTAATTTTTTCACTAACCTTCTCAGAATTCTTCAGATGACACTCCTGTAACATCATATTACAACATACATATAGAGTTTGTTCGAAAATGTGCATATTTAGCCACCAAAATCATGGTTAGACAATGACAAAAGTTGCCCAGCTGGTCAGAAAATGTCGTGCGACATATTAGACAGTGATCTAGTCGTATACATAAATACTCATAAACGTGACTAAAAAATATAGGGTGGAAAGCGATTGATAGACAATTTAATTCTTAATACAATCGCTGATTTACATTTTTTAAATTATCCTTACTTTTCAATACAGTTTGCGCCAAGCGAAGCTACGTCTAACAAAATGGCGTCATAAGCGATTAACATTTTTCGACAGAAACACGATTTATCATAATAAATTGTTCTTACTTTGAGCTGTTCTTCCATCAGAATCTTGGGCAAAGAATCCTTTCTTGGGTCTAATCGTCTTTTGGTCGAAAGCTGTCCTCTTCCCATGTGGAAATGCCCACTGCGTTCGGCATGAACTGAAAACGTGCCCAGAGCTTGAAATTGTCTCAGAAAGAAATGTCCCAAAATCGCACTAAACGGATATAAATTGCTATAAAACGGTTTAAATTAACTACCTTATGATGTCTTTAACACCTATTACAAGTAAAAACATGACCGGAGAAATATTACTGGCTACACTAATGCTTGGAAAAAGAGCAGGTCGGTGTCCACTGCGCGTCCGGCGCAGCTGGAAAAGAGTTACTACCTACACGTTGATCTGTTTTATAGAGGCTGTGATTGCGCAATCGACACCATTCAAAGCGTCATCACGTAAAGACATCCAGGGGAAGACGTAAGCAGTGTCTGTATCCTCATAGCATTCACGGGGACCTTTAAACTGACTCCAGATCAGGGGCCAAGATGTGTGAAATCTGACTCCATGTCAGGGAAATTGCTGTAGAATGAGTTCTGTTCCACTCAGAGACAAAATTTCAACGGCTATATAAACTAGAGACTGTTTTCTATCCAATAATAATAATAATAATATGCATATTGTACGAGCAAGAATTGAGTAGGAAGCCGTTTAAAAATTACACGATTTCCAGAAAAAGTGACAACAGCACCCCCCATCCCCATCAGGTTAACCTCTTTGGGCTCTGTTTTTATTCGATATAGGTGTTAAAGACATCGTAATGTTGTTATTTTAAACTGAATTATATCAGTTTATGTCAGTACATTGCGATTTTCGGGTATTTATTTTCGTGACGTTGTAGGAAGTTGGGTATCTCTGGCCCACATGGCTATTGTTTACTGCTAATTGCAACGTTGAAGACGACGTTCTCCAACCTAGCAACGATTCTTTTGGACAAAGGACACCTTTCCCAAGATTCTGATGGGAGTTCATCCAAAAGTAAGAACTATTTATGCTGATAATTCATTGTTCTGTTGGAAAAAGTAAAATGCATAAGACGCCATTACTTGCAGTGTAGCCTTGCTTTATCGCACCCTGCATTGCGCAGTAACGTTAATTTTAAAAATGTAATTCAGCGATTGCATTAAGAACTAATTTGTCTTTCAATTGCTGTCCAACCTGTATTTTTTTAGTCAAGTTTATGAATAGTTTTCGATAAGAATAGGGGCCTTTCCAAGATGGCGCCGGACAGATTGCTTGAGTATTTGGACACTATTTTCATTGTATAAGCACGATTTGTGCCGCTAAATATGCACATTTTCGAACAAACTCTATATGCATTGTGTAATATGATGTTACAGGACTGTCATCTGAAGAATTCTGAGAAGGTTAGTGAAAAAATGTATATATTTTGGTGGTTTCTACGTTATCGCTATTTTTGCTTTGAATCAATGCTGTTGTTATGTTTGCTATTGTGCTAAGCTAATATAACGCTATATTGTGTTTTCGCTGTAAAACACTTGATAAATCGGAAATATTGTCTGGAATCACAAGATGCCTGTCTTTCAATTGCTGTACACTATGTATTTTTCAGAAATGTTTTATGATGAGTATTTAGTTATTTGGCGTTGGTGTCTGTAATTTTTCTGTCTGCTTTCGGTGCAATTTCTGACTGTAGCTGCAATGTAAACTATGATTTATACCTGAAATATGCACATTTTTCTAACAAAACATATCCTATACAATAAATATGTTATCAGACTGTCATCTGATGAAGTTGTTTCTTGGTTAGTGGCTATTTATATCTTTATTTGGTCGAATTTGTGATAGCTACTGATGGAGTAAAAAACTGATGGAGTAAGAAAAGTGGTGTCTTTTGCTAACGTGGTTAGCTAATAGATTTACATATTGTGTCTTCCCTGTAAAACATTTTAAAAATCGGACATGTTGGCTTGATTCACGAGATGTGTACCTTTCATATGCTGTATTGGACTTGTTAATGTGTGAAAGTTAAATATTTAAAAAAAATATCTTTTGAATTTCGCGCCCTGCACTTTGAGCTGGCTGTTGTCATAAGTGTACCGACGTCGGGCTTGCACGCCAAACAGGTTAATGTTCTTTTTGTTCGATAAATATTACTTTTATCACCAAAAAACGCCATTTGGGATGCGCGTTATGTTCAGAAAACCAAAGCCTTGTTCCGTTTGACAAATTCCAAAAAGTATCCGTAATGGTCGTAGAAACATGTCAAATGTTTTTTATAATCAATCCTCAGGTTGTTTTTAACAAACATAATCGATAATATTTCAACCGGACCATAACCTATTCATTAAGAGACAAACGGAAAATGGACAGCTCCTCTCACGCGCGCAGGAACTATTCGGAGGACACCTGACTAGTTTTGAAAAATCTTGTTCATTTTTCAAAATAAAAGCCTGAAACTATGTCTAAAGCATGGTCACAGCCTGAGGAAGCCATTGGAAAAGGAATCTGGTTGATACCCCTTTAAATGGAAGAAAGACGGTCCAGGAACACAGATTAAAAACAAATATATATATCACTTCCGGGTTATATTTTCTCAGGTTTTCGTCTGCAGAATACATTTTGTTATACTCACAGACAATATTTTGACAGTTTTGGAAACTTTGGAGTGTTTTCTATCCTAATCTGTAAATTATATGCATATTCTACAATCTGGGCCAGAGAAAATGTCCGTTTACCTTGGGAACGATATTTTAAGAAAATATAAAAATCTGACCCCTAGCGTCAAGAGGTTTTAAGAGCAATGTAAAAGGCGAGCATGTCTATCGGCGCCATCTTGTCATGTCTATCGGCGACACTGTAGTCTCAGCAGTATTTATCAACCTAACTCTCTCTACAGTCAGACAGCAGTATTTATCAAACTAACTCTCTCTACAGTCAGACAGCAGTATTTATCAAACTGAAACTTTGCACACACACTGCTGCCATCTGGTGGCCAAAATCTAAATTACACCTAAACTCCTCTCTGATTGTATGGCCTTTCTCTTGGCTTTCAAAGATGAGATGCAAACTAAAAAAATGAGTGTTTATATTATCTTTTACCAGATCTATTGTGTTATATTCTCCTACATTCCTTTCACATTTCCACAAACTTCAAAGTGCTTCATTTCAAATGGTACCAAGAATATGCATATCCTTGCTTCAGGTCCTGAGCTTCAGGCAGTTAGATTTGGGTATGTCATTTTAAGCAAAAATTGGAAAAAATAATCCGATGCTTAATAATTAACTTTTATCAACGCACACCTGTTAATTGAAGTGCATTCCAGGTGACTACTTCATGAAGCTGGTTGAGAGAATGCCAAGGGTGTGCAAAGCTGTCATCAAGGCAAAGGGTGGCTACATTGAAGAATGTCAAATATAAAATATATATTGATTTGTTTAACACTTTTGTTTACTATATGATTCCATATGTGTTATTTCATAGTCAACTGTTCTACAATGTAGAAAATAGTATAAATAAATAAAAACCCTTGAATGAGTAGGTGTGTCCAAACTTTTGACTGGTTCTGTTTACTGTGATTTTAATTCAGCTTGTTGTCTGAATACAATATGAATACAGTATGTGTAATCTTCCTTCAGTCTGTATAATAATATATTGATATTTGCTCATCTCTGTGTTGAAGTGGATCTAAAGTGTTTCACCATATACATGTCTTATTTTAAAATGTATTTATTTGGTGTAGATATCTTGTTACTGTTACATTTTTGGATGCAGAGGTTATTTCCCGCTTAATTGTAAGTGCAATTTGTTGAGGTTGTCTTACCTAGCTACCTTTTTTAAGTTGATGCAATGACTACAAGTTGATCTGGATAAGAGTGTCTGCTAAATGACCAAAATTAGGGTTATGGTTAGGTGACTGAATGATTATATGGCAATATAATAATATATTGATAATGTATTCAGTGTGCTGTGGTCTATGAGCACTATCAGGGTTATTTACACAGTAACCATTAACTCACAAGATGCTTTTAGCAGGGCATCTTTGTTACTTTAATGTCATAAACACAGCAGATTGTTCTGTTGTTTAAAAGCAATCACCAGTCAGGATATGATGTTCTCTCTCCCTGTTGCATTGTGGTCAGCCTGGGCTTCACCTCTATCTCCCTCTGATGATGTTAAATATTCAGAGGTAGCTTTACAACATTCATATCTTATATGGCTTACAAGAACACTTAAATAATATCTGCTCGTACAGCACACTGCATCCCCACCCCCTCAACATTTGTTTTTCATTTGTGTAATGCATCTGACTGTTTCAGAGTGGAGTGGGGGATTAGAGGTAGACAGATAGACAGATAGACAGATAGACAGCTGGACAAATGGAACAGACGGAACAGACAGAACAAACAGATGGAACAGACAGACGGAACAGACAGAACAGACAGATGGAACAGACAGACGGAACAGACAGACGGAACAGACAGACGGAACAGACAGAACAGACAGACGGAACAGACAGAACAGACAGATGGAACAGACAGACGGAACAGACAGACGGAACAGACAGACGGAACAGACAGACGGAACAGACGGAACAGACAGACGGAACAGACAGAACAGACAGATGGAACAGACAGACGGAACAGACAGAACAGACAGATGGAACAGACAGACGGAACAGACAGACGGAACAGACAGAACAGACAGATGGAACAGACAGACGGAACAGACAGACGGAACAGACAGACGGAACAGACAGAACAGACAGACGGAACAGACAGAACAGACAGATGGAACAGACAGATGGAACAGACAGACGGAACAGACAGACGGAACAGACAGACGGAACAGACAGAACAGACAGACGGAACAGACAGACGGAACAGACAGAACAGACAGATGGAACAGACAGACGGAACAGACAGAACAGACAGATGGAACAGACAGACGGAACAGACAGAACAGACAGATGGAACAGACAGACGGAACAGACAGAACAGACAGATGGAACAGACAGACGGAACAGACGGAACAGACAGAACAGACAGACGGAACAGACGGAACAGACGGAACAGACAGAACAGACAGACGGAACAGACGGAACAGACGGAACAGACAGAACAGACAGAACAGACAGACGTAACAGACGTAACAGACAGAACAGACAGAACAGACAGACGGAACAGACGTAACAGACGTAACAGACGTAACAGACAGAACAGACAGACGGAACAGACAGAACAGACAGACAGACGGAACAGACAGACGGAACAGACAGAACAGACAGACGGAACAGACAGACGGAACAGACAGACGGAACAGACAGATGGAACAGACAGACGGAACAGACAGAACAGACAGACGGAACAGACAGAACAGACAGATGGAACAGACAGACGGAACAGACAGAACAGACAGACGGAACAGACAGAACAGACAGACGGAAAAGACAGAACAGACAGACGGAACAGACAGACGGAACAGACAGCACAGACAGACGGAACAGACAGACGGAACAGACAGATGGAACAGACAGACGGAACAGACAGAACAGACAGATGGAACAGACAGACGGAACAGACAGAACAGACAGACGGAACAGACAGAACAGACAGACAGAACAGTCAGATGGAACAGACAGATGGAACAGACAGACGGAACAGACAGAACAGACAGACGGAACAGACAGAACAGACAGACAGAACAGACAGATGGAACAGACAGACGGAACAGACAGAACAGACAGACAGCACAGACAGAACAGACAGATGGAACAGACAGACGGAACAGACAGAACAGACAGACAGACAGATGGAACAGACAGACGGAACAGACGGAACAGACAGAACAGACAGACGGAACAGACGGAACAGACAGAACAGACAGACAGCACAGACAGAACAGCACAGACAGAACAGACAGATGGAACAGACAGACGGAACAGACAGACGGAACAGACAGAACAGACAGATGGAACAGACAGACGGAACAGACAGACGGAACAGACAGAACAGACAGACGGAACAGACAGAACAGACAGATGGAACAGACAGATGGAACAGACAGACGGAACAGACAGACGGAACAGACAGACGGAACAGACAGAACAGACAGACGGAACAGACAGACGGAACAGACAGAACAGACAGATGGAACAGACAGACGGAACAGACAGAACAGACAGATGGAACAGACAGACGGAACAGACAGAACAGACAGATGGAACAGACAGACGGAACAGACGGAACAGACGGAACAGACAGACGGAACAGACGGAACAGACGGAACAGACAGAACAGACAGACGGAACAGACGGAACAGACGGAACAGACAGAACAGACAGAACAGACAGAACAGACAGACGTAACAGACGTAACAGACAGAACAGACAGACGGAACAGACGTAACAGACGTAACAGACAGAACAGACAGACGGAACAGACAGAACAGACAGACAGACGGAACAGACAGACGGAACAGACAGAACAGACAGACGGAACAGACAGAACAGACAGACGGAACAGACAGACGGAACAGACAGCACAGACAGACGGAACAGACAGACGGAACAGACAGATGGAACAGACAGACGGAACAGACAGAACAGACAGATGGAACAGACAGACGGAACAGACAGAACAGACAGACAGCACAGACAGAACAGACAGATGGAACAGACAGACGGAACAGACAGAACAGACAGACAGACAGATGGAACAGACAGACGGAACAGACGGAACAGACAGAACAGACAGACGGAACAGACGGAACAGACAGAACAGACAGACAGCACAGACAGAACAGCACAGACAGAACAGACAGATGGAACAGACAGACGGAACAGACGGAACAGACAGAACAGACAGACGGAACAGACAGAACAGACAGACAGCACAGACAGAACAGACAGATGGAACAGACAGACGGAACAGACAGAACAGACAGATGGAACAGACAGACGGAACAGACAGAACAGACAGACAGACAGATGGAACAGACAGAACAGACAGACGGAACAGACAGAACAGACAGACAGACGGAACAGACAGACGGAACAGACAGAACAGACAGACGGAACAGACAGACGGAACAGACAGACGGAACAGACAGACGGAACAGACAGATGGAACAGACAGACGGAACAGACAGAACAGACAGACGGAACAGACAGAACAGACAGATGGAACAGACAGACGGAACAGACAGAACAGACAGACGGAACAGACAGAACAGACAGACGGAAAAGACAGAACAGACAGACGGAACAGACAGACGGAACAGACAGCACAGACAGACGGAACAGACAGACGGAACAGACAGATGGAACAGACAGACGGAACAGACAGAACAGACAGATGGAACAGACAGACGGAACAGACAGAACAGACAGACGGAACAGACAGAACAGACAGACAGAACAGTCAGATGGAACAGACAGATGGAACAGACAGACGGAACAGACAGAACAGACAGACGGAACAGACAGAACAGACAGACAGAACAGACAGATGGAACAGACAGACGGAACAGACAGAACAGACAGACAGCACAGACAGAACAGACAGATGGAACAGACAGACGGAACAGACAGAACAGACAGACAGACAGATGGAACAGACAGACGGAACAGACGGAACAGACAGAACAGACAGACGGAACAGACGGAACAGACAGAACAGACAGACAGCACAGACAGAACAGCACAGACAGAACAGACAGATGGAACAGACAGACGGAACAGACGGAACAGACAGAACAGACAGACGGAACAGACAGAACAGACAGACAGCACAGACAGAACAGACAGATGGAACAGACAGACGGAACAGACAGAACAGACAGATGGAACAGACAGACGGAACAGACAGAACAGACAGACAGACAGATGGAACAGACAGAACAGACAGACGGAACAGACAGAACAGACAGACAGACGGAACAGACAGACGGAACAGACAGAACAGACAGACGGAACAGACAGACGGAACAGACAGACGGAACAGACAGATGGAACAGACAGACGGAACAGACAGAACAGACAGACGGAACAGACAGAACAGACAGATGGAACAGACAGACGGAACAGACAGAACAGACAGACGGAACAGACAGAACAGACAGACGGAAAAGACAGAACAGACAGACGGAACAGACAGACGGAACAGACAGCACAGACAGACGGAACAGACAGACGGAACAGACAGATGGAACAGACAGACGGAACAGACAGAACAGACAGATGGAACAGACAGACGGAACAGACAGAACAGACAGACGGAACAGACAGAACAGACAGACAGAACAGTCAGATGGAACAGACAGATGGAACAGACAGACGGAACAGACAGAACAGACAGACGGAACAGACAGAACAGACAGACAGAACAGACAGATGGAACAGACAGACGGAACAGACAGAACAGACAGACAGCACAGACAGAACAGACAGATGGAACAGACAGACGGAACAGACAGAACAGACAGACAGACAGATGGAACAGACAGACGGAACAGACGGAACAGACAGAACAGACAGACGGAACAGACGGAACAGACAGAACAGACAGACAGCACAGACAGAACAGCACAGACAGAACAGACAGATGGAACAGACAGACGGAACAGACGGAACAGACAGAACAGACAGACGGAACAGACAGAACAGACAGACAGCACAGACAGAACAGACAGATGGAACAGACAGACGGAACAGACAGAACAGACAGATGGAACAGACAGACGGAACAGACAGAACAGACAGACAGACAGATGGAACAGACAGACGGAACAGACAGACAGAACAGACAGACAGAACAGACAGACAGCACAGACAGACGGAACAGACAGCACAGACAGACGGAACAGACAGACGGAACAGACAGACGGAACAGACAGAAAGACGGAACAGA